>NW_021319234.1:0-19622 GCF_001605985.2 Dendrobium catenatum
CCTTCTGCTCTGCTGTTTCGATTTGGTCAAGCAGACAGTTGATTCTTTTCTTGCTCTTGCTCGTTGTTTCGAATATGGTTAAGCGAGCTTTGAGTTTTCTCCGTTCACTGTTTCAATCTGGTCAGGTGGATGTGAGACCCCTTTTCTTTTCTCTATTCTGCTGTTGCGATGTGGTCAGGCAGATAGATGATTTCCTTATCTTTGATTATCTTCCTTACTTCCTTATGATTGTTACTCTTTGCTATGTGTTATAGCTTTCAAATGATGGTTGAATTCCTTTCTCCTTGCATCACCTTTTAGCTCTAGGTGATTGTTGAGTTTACTTTAGTTCTTTATGTCACTACTGATTTTGCTCATATGAGCATAGAATCTCTTCCTTCTCCTATTCTGCTGTTTCAGTATGAATATGCAGATAGTTGAGTTTCTTTCTTTAGCTCTTCCTCACTATTCTGTTTTAGTCAAGTGAGCATTGAATCTTCTTCGTTCGCTGTTTCGATTTGGTCAGACGAATGTTTGATTTCTTTTTTTCTTCTGTCCCACCATGTTTGCATGATTGGGTGAGCATTATGTGAATGAATGATTGTTGTACGACTGTATGATAATTTGCATGATTTGAGGACTGTTGTATGATTACACGAGTATATAATTGAGTGACTATTATTCATATGAATCACTGTATGATTATACGATTGCTATTGTGTGGTTTGATAAACATTATGTAACTAGATGATTATTGTGTGATTATATGAATATCATATGGTTGTATTTATAACTTGATTATGTACTATTGAATGATTGCATGACTTGATTATGTGCTATTGAGCTTCTTTACTCTTGCATTATGTGCCTATAACTTGATTACTATGTAAGTGCATAATCATTGCATTGCTATATGATTGTTGGTGACCATTACACAATCATTTGCTTATTATTACGTTGTATGATATGATTGAATGTTTATGATATATATCGCATGGTTGTGTGGCTATTATGTGATAGCATGAGTATGATATGGTTTACATATTACTATGTGATTAAGTGATTATAACATTAATGCATGATAATTGCTTGATTATATGATGTTATGTGAATGTATGACTACTAAGTGATTTGATAATGGTTGTATGAATGAATATTCATCCCATGATTATATGTTTGCATGAGCATTGTGTGATTGCATCTTCCTAGCGAGTCTTTCTATTTGATCATAGGATTGCATTTTCCTAGCGAGTCTCTTTGGTTGATCGTAGGATTGCATCTTCTTGGTGAATCTTGTTCGTGGTTGTAACTCCTAGAGATAAGGAGGTCAACGCCAACACGTACGGTTCATTTGTCGTTCACCGCACTTGTTGGGGTGGAGTTTGTTGACCTCGTTTTTCTCCCAATTTGCCATCGGACGCGCTTGATTGAGTTGATCGAGCCTCGTCGATCCTGATTCGTATCGAATCGACATTAATTTGAGTTTGATTTTATTTTATCTTATTTTATTAAATTAATTTTGGTCAAGTCGAGGCGAGCTCGAGTTGACCCAGATTGAACCAAACTTGACTCAATTTGAACATGATTTCAATCTCTTAGGTGTAGTTAAATCCTAGTCTAGGTTTGGGATGACTTTCTAAACCAATTTGAATCACACCGTTAAAAAAATTTATTTTTTGATCCGACGGGCCCGATCTCTCTGCACTCCTTCTAGTGCCCTAACCTAGGCCAAAAGGCAGCTATCGCTCACACTGCTCTCTCTCTCTCCCAAGGCTCTCTGCATTCGCACAAGCTGAAGCCTCCCTTGCCCTAGCCGAAGCCCGACGCCCTCTCCGTCTCTTCTCGGCTCAGACGACACAAGGAGGCCGAAGGCCCCCTCTCTCTCTCTCTCTCTCTCTCTCGGGTTTGTCCAGAGCAAGAGGCAAAATCCCCTTTTGCCCGAAGAAACCCCTGCCTCTCCGCCTCCTTTTTGATCGGAACTAGATCTGGAGCCTGGCATCCCCTTTTCCTTTTGGTTTTCATGGCTCATTCGTAAACCACACTAAGCCAAAGCATCTCTGGCCGACCAGCCTCTTTCGTAACAGCAGGTATATGCGTTTCCCCCCTCTTTCTCTTTCTCATACTCTTTATCCACTCTAGTTTTCCTTCATAAGCATCACTGCAATCAATTCTGATTTCTGTTTTGATGAGCGTTTCATTGGATGAGGTTTAGAAGAATAAAAATCTGTGTTTTTCTTTTCAAATGGGTTGCTAGGCAATGAGATATAGTTCTTTGAGGGATTTCCTTGATACGAACGGTTATATTATTATTGGTTTGTTATTCAGATCAATAAAATGAGGCTTTCTAAAACTTTTTTCCTGTTATGGTTGGTTCACTATGGCTTTGTGAATGAAATAACTTTCATTTTTTTATAGATACTTCATCTGAAAAACCAAGTTAATTGATCTTGTAAGTATGATTGGGGCTTTATAGCAACGTCATTGTTGTTTGGGATTTGGTTCCTTATATGTGAAATCTACAGGTTGTCATGTTCATTAGCATTTTGCATTGTGAAACTTACACTTGTATAGATCAAAAGAAGCCATGTGATCCCTTGTCAAAGCATGCACATATGGTGTTTGTGATAATGCTTCAAGGAGTTCTTTCTTGCGTTGGAGATTGTTTTCCTTGCTATACTATTCGAAGTCTCTCTTTGTCGCTAGTTCGCCTGCCACCGAGGTGTATATCTTCATTCTCTAATAGATTTATTAGAGCACCCAAACTCAATATTTGCATACTTGGATACCCGTGTAAATTTTCACCAGCTTAGTATGGATTTTCAATCCCATAGTCATTGGTTAATTAGAACCATCCATGCCGTGGGCTTCATTTCATTAAAAATGCTTAATAAGATTATTTTTATGCCATAGATGCTGTCATGCTGATATTAATATGATTGGAGGTTTGATAATGTTTTGCTCACGATCTATTATAGCTTGACTAGAACTAAGTTAATTAATTTTCTCTATTTGTACGGATGATTTATTGAATAGCCGAAATCTGGAATCCATGTTTTCACATCTATAAAATATGTATAAGGGTTTGTCCGCATGTTTCATGGCATATGATGTAAAGTTATTATTATTATTATTTTTTTTTTCAAACTATTTTTATGGATAAGATACATGCAGATTTTTTTTACTTTTTTTTTGTTTTCTAAACTATTTTATGGACAAGATACATGCAGATTTTTGAAAGTTTTTGTCATTGTTTTTTATGCAACAATACCTATGGCACTTGAGTGAATCTTTTGTTGCTTTTCTACGAAAATTGCTACAGCTTTTGTGGAGCTTTTCTCACTGGTTTTGTGGGAAACAAGCGCAGATTTTGAAGGTTTTTATCGCTGTTTTTTTTTTTTGCATAAGAATCCCAATGGAAAATAGAGCATTGTTTCTAATATTTTGGAAAAGTGGTTTTGCGAACGTTGCATATAAAGTATTCGATGAAATGTCTAAAGGGGATGTCATAGTTGTTTTACTTGCATCGAAGCTCTATGTAATGATCTCTTCCATATAAAAGAAAGATGTCCTCGATGTGCGGCTTAGAGGCTTTTAAAAAAAAAATCTGAGAAGTGAACTCATGTATTCAATGAGATATGTGTGAAGTTATATATATTTCTTTCAAGAATCTTTGTAAAAGTTCAATGATTGTTAGGAGATGGTTTAAGTCGTTAAAATGAGTTTGATAAGGTATTCAGCATAGTTTTTCTTAGTGCTTAGTTAGACTGCTCCCTCTCTTTCCATTAGAAAGCCTAAGCGGGTCACTATTCTGGAAGGTTGTGGATGTATGGATCAGAAATTCTTTGGCTTTCATGTGAATACCAAACACATATGAATATATAATAAGCTTCGAGATTTTGAATAGGAAATTTGATTCCTGAAGGTTTCTTTATTGAAGCAGTTGAAAGTATAGTTATGAGCTTACAAGTTTACAAGTTTGGGAAAACTTTCTTCAAGATTAGCAAATTTTTTTTTTTTTTTTAGATAAGAGATCTGATTTCTTTCCTTAGATATATGTTTTACTAGGATAACTTCGGTGGAAGCATTGTTGGCTGTAAACTTAAAAAAAAAATGTTATAAGTTTTAGTACGAAAGCAAGTTTATAGCTTTGAGTTAAAAGATTTTCATAAATATTTGATGACATACAATGCGGAGGTTGAAAGTTTGTTGGGAAGAAAGCACGTGTCTCGTAAATTTTAAGTGAGATTACTTATGCTATTGGAAGCATATTGAAAGGCAATCATGTGTTCTATGAGTATCTATATTTAAAGCAAGCAAGTTGGTAGGAACAATCTTGTATAGTAATGAGAGAAAGTGAGGTTAAGATTTGAAGGGAAAATGTGAATTTTAGAGAGGGTTGTGTACTTGATTATATCTTTAATCTAAAGAGTCTAAATGTCTGCCAATATTCTAATTAGGGTAAATTGCGGATTTGACAAGTTTCCTTATACATCGCATATGACGGCTTTGGTGACATTCAACATGGGGATTTATGGTTTTATTGGTGGGCTTTTATTTCAATGTTTTGTGTTAAATGTCAAAGGATTTCATGAGTTGTATTGTTCTGATTTAAAAAAAAAAATCTTATTATATGTTTTGTGAATGTTTTATAATAAGAGACTTCATGAAACCTTCTTCTTAGGAGATTTTTCATGAATTTCACCCCACACCAAATTTAAGAGCAATCGATTGTTTTGTGTTGGAATGAGTCTTAATGGATTGTTTGTGTAGAGATTTTATGTATTGTTTGATTTGTAAGCTTTTTCGTAGGTTGTTTTGGGATCAAAAATTTTATAGATGGCTTTGTGTAGAAGGTTTCTTTATATATTTCTTGAAATAAGATTATATTTTATATGTGAGTTGTCTTTCTTCTACCTATATTGGTTTCTAGAGTCGATTTTGGAGAAAAAGAAAACTTATGTTGGTTTTAGATTTAGGAGCCTACTTCCCCTTTGCTAGTTTTTTTGAATTTTATGTAGAGAATAGCATTTGTAATTGAGTCGTTTTTTTTTTCTCGAATGCTTTATTTGAATTGTGGGGACAGCAAAGAGCATTGTAAATGCCTTCATTCCTATTCGTAGTATATCGAATTAGGGAGGAGGTTATTTTAAAGACACACTTGGCTTCAAAGAAGTGTGTCTAAAACAACAATGCCTACATTCCTTTTATTTTTGATTTTCATTCTTTTCTTTCTATCGTGTTTTGTTATTCTTTCTTTTTACTTCGTGCTTTCCTACTGTTTTGTTACTTATTATTACATTTTCATGCATAAATTCCTAAACATAGTGACATACGTACGAAAGTCCTAAGGGTTAGAAAATAAAATTTCTTTAGTCTCATAACACTAGTGACACCTAGGGACAAGAATTAAGGACTAAGTCTTAGATAACATAGACTTAGGATGCATGCTCCTTATAGGGTAGAGACATCAAACTTAAATTTAGCGACACATTTTCCTAGGTTTAGTACCCTATTAACCTATTAATAATCAACCAACAGATTAACCCTAATTCGACCTTAAATACACTAAAGTACTTAGATTTTAATCAAATCCTAACTAACATAATGATTACTAAATATGTAAGCTTAAAGCATACACTTAAACTAAATCATTCTAATTCATTAATCAACCTCTAACCAATCTAAAATTTAAAAGATGTAGATTGAGTTAGGAAAGTGAACATAAACTAAAACTTATTAAGTTAAAAGTCTTCTAAAACTCAAAATTCACCTAAAACTCAATCAAACCTTAAACTAATCTCTTAAAACCAAGCAACAAACCTCTTAATATAATTATATCAACTTAGTTTTTAGGATGGACTACTCCGGGCTGCGGGGCTAAGTGTCATAAGGAGGCCTGGTTCCTCGAGCCTGGTGGCACAACGCCACGAACCAGTTGATAGCAAACTTAATCTAGCCCCTTAATTGATAATAAACTGCCTAATTAATCTTTCTTTCTAATTTATAACTATTGAATAATTCAATCAAATCCTAAAATCATATATCTTAAATCAATCTTTTAAAATCCGTCAACAAACCCCTTAATATATAACAATCACTCCAAAGATGAATTTTATTGGATGGACTACTCCGAGTTGCGGGGCTAAGTGTCCTAAAGAGGCATGGTTCCTCGAGCATGGTGGCACAACGCCACGAATGAATTCGATGGAGTGACAAAACTTTAAACTTAATTGATTATTAATGATTTGAACCAAACATCAATCGATAATAAATCACCTAATATACCTTTCTTTTTTAATTTATAACCAATTAAAATAATTCAACAAAAATTGGTTGCCACTGGGTAACCCAGGCCTACGAGGCTATTAAGTTAGCCCCAAGGAGGGTAAAATAAACCTCACGGCTTCGGTGTGAAACAAAGGTGGTAATCAATCAAATACTAAAAATAAAATCTCTAAAATCAATCTTAAAATACTAATATTTAAACTTAAATTAAAATTTCTCTTTTAACCTTTAACAAATCAAATGAAAGCAATCATAATTAAACTTCCCTACATAGGACCCATTCAAAACTACACAACATACACAAACTTAGATTGATTTGCTAGGACACGACTATTAGCTTTAGGTTAGGCCAATGTATTTCTTTTGTTGTTCAGTGTTTACTACGTACACATGCTCTATAAATGCAATTATTAAATTTCCTGTTAGCTTTATTCAATTTTTTGTTAGTTATATCTTTGTTATTTATCTGCATTTCTTTTCTGAACGGCATCTACCATCATATATATATTTCTATGTTATATTTTCTTGCGAGGTACATTGGAGCTTAATGATCAGGAGCTAAACGGGACCGTTTGCTTATAAGCTTTTAAGTGGCAGCGCCACATACAGTCAGGTATAATTTCTGCAGCTTGCAAAAATAAATCTTTAATTATCTATCGGAACTGCTTCACATCACACACTGCTTGTTAATAGGTATTCTAGCATGTTTAGGTAGCCAGCCTTAGGTTAGTTCACTAACGAAGCTTTGGCCCTATAGGTCAAAGCTTACCCCCCTTCTGTGAGCCTTAGAGACCATTAGGGTCATTTAGGCCTGTAGAGTAGGCCACCTACTTGTGCCATTGGGCATCGCTAGGTTTTTTTTTTTGGCCTTCTGGTTTTTGGGTACGTACCCCCCCCCCCCTTTTTCTTTCTTTTTTTCTGAGAGTTTAGAGACCTTGGGTATTTAGGCTGTAGAGTAGGGCACCTGTTTGTGCCGTGGCCGTTTGATGTTTTCTGTGGGGTACCTTATTGAGGGCCTTTAGGGGATGTTTATTATTATTTTTTTCTGGTACTCTGGATGTCATGCATGCTTTGTCTTTACACTTACTTACTTGTATTCACTTACACACATCTTATATCGTGAGCTTAAGGATATTTCGTATCTTTTCATGATCATACATGGCGCTACGTACATCCTTTGCATATTGTGTGGTCCCTGATTGTTTTTAAACTATTCCTTGATTTCCTAGGATAGAGCCTTCCTTCTGTATACATATAGGGCGTTGATTGTGTTGTAGTGTTTAGGTGGCACTCACTCCAGCAGCATTAGTCCGGTTGTCCACCCCTCAGTGTGTCTCCCTTCATCTGTGTTTTGAGTCTGTTTTCTTTTTAGTTAGTACTCGGTCATTGCTTCTAAACTCAAAATTTAATCATATCTTTATCATTTCAAAAGTGCTAATCATCATTAAAGATAATATAAGAGGCTCTTTGAATAGAACTTAGGAACATTTTCTGTGCACACAATTTAAGAATTGAATATGCATCGTCCTTAATCGAGCGTTTTCCTAGGTCAAGGCTAGGATTGTAATTAACTCGGGGCTTGCGCCGTAGGAACCATCCCCACAATCAATAAACCTATTCGATGCTGATGTAATCGAATAGGGGAAAATCTGTGAACTTTTGGTGTATAAGTTTTTTATCCATCGCAGGTGGTGGTGAAAGCGCCATCGCTTCCTTGTAATCGTATCTATAACTCCTCTGCTTTCCATCGTGCTGCTTGTGTCGCTTGTAAAGGTTCGAGCTTTTTTCTACGGTGTGTGATCGTACCCTTTGCATTCGAACCACACGAGCGGAATCCTTTCGGAGACCCACAGATTTCTGGCGACCACGGTGGGACAGGTTTCTCTCTCCATCTTTGAATGTTGTATTATTCACTTTTGTAGGTAATCCTAGTTTGGTGCTTAGTTTAAGTTCCCATTTTCTACTCCACTATCTTTTCTTAATCCTTAATGAAGGTTAGATCATTTTAATGTATAAAGATTGAATTAAAATTTTGAGTTTATGAGATCCGTGTTTTTAATTCTCAAATTCAAATCAAGATCAATCTATTTAAAGTTAATCTTATTCAAATCAAAATTTCAATATATATCAATTCCTAATTGAAATTCTTTTAAGCTTAATCCTAATTGAAATTCTTTTAAGCTTAATTCCTAATAAAATAAGTCATGCATAACTTTAGAGCAAAAACCTGATGACACACATGGATTTTGAAGATAAGTCCCAAAAACTCTATTCACAAACGTCAGTTCGAGAATTTCTGCAAACTCAAAGAAATATTCTTAAAGAAACATTAAAGAAGAGGGCATATAATGCAACAAAGTATGAACCACGTGATTGCATGCTAAATAATGGAACAATATGCCTACTCCCAGAAGAATAAATTACGCAAACCATTATACAAGTTCCATCCACAAAGTCCACAGATGCCGAATTTAAGAGAACTACCTCACAAAGTCTTCTAAAGCAAATCCTTACAAGAATCAGTACAGAGCATCCAAAATTAATAACAGAATACAGGCCATCTAGAGCATGAAATGAACTCCATGATTTCCAATATTTTACAACCTTCATAGAATTAGTATTTATATAAAATGCATGCAGAAAACAAAGCTTTTATTAAGTTAAAACAGTGTAGTACTCATCACCATTGCACATGAACAGTACACATGTAAGGACAACTGCAACGAATATCCTCGGGTAGAAAAGTTCAATAAAGCTTATCACCTTCCATTGCCATAAGCAGCTCAAAAACATTTTAATTGCATCGCAAAGTTTCAATCGATAAGCATCTAGATGTGCTACCATTTCATCAATTAGCTCCCGTAACTATAAAAGTGACAATGGCAAGTTTACTTTTTTTTCATTGAGAAACTCAAGTCCACCCGGACACCATATTAATGGCCAGGTTGCAACATAATACAACCACTCTAATCAGATAAAAGCATTATCTGAGAGAAATTAGAAATCACTTGCTCCCCAAGCCTCAAAGGACCTGTTAAAGAAAACCACAATTTATCACCAACATGAGAAAACTTCTGAATCTACCTTGTTGTTGACCAGTTCGCCAATCCTTGATCAATGCCACTTCAACAACATCACCATGTTCCTCAAATAAAGGGCAAATCTGAGCAAAAAAAAATATAAACAAGAAAAACTGAGGCCGAGTGAATTGGCACAACAAAGCTAGCTCCAAGAGCTACACACTTGAAACAGAAGGCATGGGATCATTTTATTAATTAGAATTCAAAAAGGTAGTAAAGGATAATGGGAAGTGCAAAATAAAAGTTAATTTTTATTCCATGTGAATAAAAAATTAAATTTGCACATGAATAATATTGGTGTAAAAAACGTTCAGAGAAAAAAATGATAGTAAATTTGTTGGAAGTAGTAGAAGATCAATGCTTATCATGAAAGAATTGTATAAACATAGACTTCTGACATTCTCGGAGTCTCATGGCCTCTTTACAAGTAAATTACCTAGCCTTTTGAACTTTAATAAAAAAAGCCAAATGCATAAACAAACCTTTGTAATGTTATAAAAAGAAGAAGATGCACGTCAGGAAATGAAGAAATCAAAATTTTCCTGGACAAATATGTTAAAATCACGCCCATCCACTTACGTAATTCTATAACATGGGAAGAAATCAATGATTTTAAACATCCACAACCCACAAGCAAATAGAGAGAAGAGAGGGTGCCAACAATAGATCGAGAAGGGGGCAGTTGTAAGAGCAATACTATCTCATTCTCAACGTCCAACCCTTATTTTCGTAGCAGGTGATCGCATTCTCTCATTTGATGGCATAGATAAAGTTGTATCTCCATCCTTAGTTATACAAATTAAATAAAGTATAATCACTCCACGTAGCCATTTCGAAGCTTAGTAGATTATGGGTAGTCTACTACTGTAATACCATGTAGAGTTCAAAAGAGGTTTAGCTTTCTTAAGCCTCCTCATGCTTATAAATTTCCCAAATCCCATGACTAATATCAAGCAGATGTCCATCCTAATTTCGGCAGCTGCCGTCATTACATGTTAGCAGCCTAAATGTAGCAACAAATGAATGCAAGGTTTTAAGCTATCCAGTCCCAAGTAGAAAATCAACACCATGGATGCGATTCATAAAAAAGAAAACCAAAAATTATCATACAACCATCTAATATTTTTTTGCAAGCCAAGGTGAATATTTTCACACGAAGCTCACTCAAATTTAGAGAAGCTAGGTGTTAAGCTTGGATTGAATACAGAATATTCTAAGGAATAATTTCTAACCCATCCCAGATTTATCATACGCAAACATATAACTCATTAATCATTTTTGGAGTCCCCACTTTATCCGACGGTATCTTAGCACTTTGTCAATCAGAAAAAAATCAGGAAATAGATAAGAATACCTGGCAAACACAAGTTCAAAAAAAGTGATGGAGAACTTCGCAAATATGCACCATTGATAAATCAGGAAATCCATTAATAAATTCCTTTCCATAAAAAGTATAATCATAAACTTTGCATAAATTCATATATAATTGTTCTGTCGAGAAATGCTTGCATCAAATACATCTCTAGCCTTTAGAGGTAAGACAAAGTTCCAATTTTTATTCTTTGGATCTTCAATGAAAAAAACGGGCTCAACTTGTGATGAGAAAACAAATGGATCATCTGCCCATCTATCACCTGTGTGTATTAATTGTGAAAAGTTAACCAATGTATTTCCGTAATGATCTACTTTAGTGCAAGCTGAAGTTGTGTTAGCCCAATCACACTTGAAGAAGACCACACGAAATAAGTTGGAGTAATTAAGCTCAATAATATCATTCAGTCGACCATAATAAGAAAAATTTTCAACATCAGTTTTGTTAACAACGCCATAATTCTGTGTCTTCTTATTCTCATCACGAGCTATTGTATGAAATTCATACCCATTAATATAAAACCCTTTAAATCTTCGTGCGATTTGCTTAGAACCAACCGCGAGGGCTCTAATTTCTTTTGAAACTATTGAATCATCTATACATGTAATCTAAACAAAAAATTATTAGTCAAATTATGAATATGATATCGAAATTGACTAAGGAGAGATTTTGATATCTTACTCTTCATTTGAACCAATCATGAAAATGTTCATTAACAAGTTTATCAAGAGCTAATGGCGTTAGAGGAAAGTTGTTGGCTCTTTTTTGTCTATCTTCCTCCTTGTACATATCAATATACTTTGTTAAATGATCACAATGTCGGAGTACATATCTATGTCCTTTTTTTTTAATTAAAACCCACAAAGGGGCCTACGCGTTAATTTCAAAATTACGATTACATGGTCCTTAAAAGGAACCACAGCTCTCTACTGCTCGAACGAGCTACAATCAAAAAGGAAAAAAAACCTGCGAGCCTGTGGTTCCTTATCCTAAGAGTACAATAGTTACATAAAAAAACTACTAGGGCTGTGAGCGTACAGCCCCAAAAAAAGGAAGATCATCAAATAGACGTTCAGCTCCATCTTCCTTGTTACCAAAGGAGATCTTGTAATTCAAAATTGAAAGAACCTTGCAAGACACACTCTCAAACATCTGAGACATCAGCTTCTCACCCTTGATCTCCTCCCTCTCAGCAGCAGAATTGTCCCCAACCTGTAACACAGAATAACTCCAAAAAAAGCAAATAAAATTAACCAAGTTCAGAAACACTTTATAAAGCTTACTATCAACATAAATTCTCCCATCCACCAAGTAGACTAAATAAAAAACCAGGTAGCAAAAGCCACCACCCAATCCAGTGATATAAACTAGCCCCAAATTAGAAAAACACCAACTACCAAAACCAACATCCAACCAACCAACTAGAGGCAACCCCAGAAACAAAAACAACAGGCACCTAAAAAACCAAACCCCGCAGCTCCCAGAAACCCCATCACAGCCCAGCCTAAACACCCAGAGAACCAACCTCCCACAAAAAACATCACTAAATCCCCTCATACTTCTTAATAAAAGGCAAGCCAGAACGATCCAATCTAACCAAACCATTGACAGTTCTAGGAATATCGTTACTGTTAAATTCCACATACTCCCGTAAATGGCAACCGATATTAGCCAAAGCATCAGCACACCCGTTATCCTCACGGTAAATATGAGAAATCTTTAAATTAATGCTAGATAAGTCCTGCTTCAGCTCCGTAATCAAATAATAATTCTCAGCATTAAACAAAGAAATACTATTGATATAATGCAAAATATTCATGGCATCAACTTCAATCCAAACTCTATCATAACCCAAATTAATACACATTTTGATACCATAAATAATACCTTGTAACTCAGCAACACAAGTAGACTTACCAGAAATAGGCCCCACAAAGCATCAGCACATATCTATGTCCTTAAATCAATGATAGATCATCTAACACAAATATAGACACTTGACCTAAAAGTATACCGTCAGTTAAGAACTTATAGGAAACACCATCATCCTTAGATGAAACTCTAGCAGATATGGACTTGGAGAAAGTCGGCGCACCATCCAGATATTTTGAGAAAAATGAAATTCCCTCTTCAGCGATGTATCGCTCAGCAATTGACCTTTCAGGTTGTGACTTATTTCTAACAAAATCCTTTAATACTAAGAAAAATCTGTAAATTATGAAAATGCACATGAATATACCTCACTAAATAATAAAATATTGAAGCAATAAGAAAGATACATTACCTCTCAAAAGGGTACATCCATCTATAGTGTACAGGCCCACCAAGTCTCACTTCTTCAACCAAATGGATGAGCAAGTGAACCATAATAGTGAAGAATGATGGGAGAAAGTACTTCTCCATATTACATAAAGTCAATGCAATTTCCTTCTGTTTCTTATCAAGTTCAATTGGATTTATGACCCTCGCGAATATGAATTTCAAGAAATGTGAAATCCCAACAATGATGTTCAAAACTTCATTTGATGGTGCACATGAACTTAATGCAATAGGCATAATATCCTCAATTAGTACATGAGAATCGTGAGATATTTTTAAGTGTTTGGAAATTTTCTAAAATTTTTTATTTTTTTAATTAATTAAATTAATTAAATATTCAGTTTTAATTAAAATTAAATTAAGGTTTAATTTTCTATCAAATCAAAGGGGTTTTATTTTTCATTGATTAAGGATTCAATTTTGATCAGTTTGAGGTATTATTTATATTTTTTGGGTTTAAATTGAATTTATTAAAAATTTTCAAAGTTTTAAGGCTTAATTAATGAATTAATTAATTAAATATTTTAATTAATCCTAAAATCAGAAAAAATGTTTCTAGGGGCTGAAAATGTCACTATGTTTGAAGTGTTTAAATCTCAAGTTCAAGTGAGGTATATACTAATCATAATGAATTTTCTAAGTTTTCTAATCAAAGTCCTTAATTATTGTCCTTAATGATGCACTAGGTTATATAGGTTTCAATCGATGTTATTCTAACCCTCAGACAAACACATACACATCACACATAAGCACAATCAATTCCTAAATCTAGGAGAGCCTTAGACTAAGTGTGTGTGTGCACCTACACATAATAAAGATATAATTTGATTATTTGAAAATAGAACTTAAAATAATGTGTAATTAACAAGTTAATTACACATTCTCAAATCCTCAATGAATCAATTCAATCAAGTATAATCACTAATTAAGATTTCAAATCAAATTCAAAATGTTCAAAATAATCTAGATATGTATATAGTTTTAAAATGAATTGATTTTAACATTATATGTAAAATAAAGACTTTAATTTTAATAATCAAAATTCATATCAATTTTTTTCTCAAATAATTCTAGAAAAGAGCTCTGGATGTTCAAAATAAACTAAAATATTTTTCTTAAAATTTAGAAAAAATTTTGATTTATTTTAATTAAATAATAATTAAAATAATCAAACAATTTATATTTAAAATTACTCAAAATAAATAATATATTTTAAATTTATTTTATTTTTAAATTAAAGGCCTTGAAAAATTGAGCAGTTTGATATATTATATAGATTTTTTGGACTTCAAAATGGATTTTTAACCCTTTTTTGAAGTTATTGTTAATTAAATGGTTTTAAAGTTAATTTAAAATCATTTAATAAACTTCGGGACACGTGGCACTTCCCGGTTGGACGCTCCAAACAGCGGTGGTGGCGCACAATCATTGGCAATGATTGCTGCCGCTACCAATCCGTGCCGTTCGATATAAAAAAAGTGGGCCCAACGCGCTTTCTATTTAAACGAGTCAACACGCGTACAAGCCGTTTGATCCTCCGCTGTAACGATTGAAAGGCTCTTATCGAGTCCGTCGATTAACTCAGTGGAGAGGCGGGTCAGAGAGTCGGTGTATCGCTCAATCTAGACCATTGTTCATGATATCAATGGTCCAGAACTTGCCCAGCTCATGCATGAACTGGACCGAGACCCTAAACTAAGAAAAACGACTCGTTCTCTTCGCACACTTGATAAAATTAAATGAAAATTTAAACAGAGATTCTAATAATCAAGAGAATTAATGGGGATTAAAAAATACGGCTTAAAACGAGCTTTTCAAAAAGCTAAATTTCCCTAAGTGTTTTAATCTAGGGTTTCAATTTACCTTGATTCAATGGATGGTTTGGACGGATTAATGGATGGTTGAGCTTATTGATTGTCCACGCTCTTTTTTTTTTTAAATCAGATTCTGAAAAGCCACGGATTGAGAGATATGGCCCCTGGATAAAGTTGGCCCCTTCACTCGCCGGCGGCGGATCTGACCGATAGATTTGAGTGTAGAAACCAAGGGGGGGGACTACGGGGAGTTCAAATGAGCTGAGATCCAGCTCTGGGACACTCTGGATGGCTAGAGATGATAGCTTGAAGAATAACGGCTCATTATGAGAGTTTTTCCCTATTGAATGGTCCTTTGATCAAATGGCCTGCTAAAATCAACTGGCCAACTTCCTAGATGCTTGCCATGTGGCCTAGAAGTTGGTGGGAGCATGGAATCAAAAGGACCAAAAGGACAATGAGGTGTAAAGGGTCTTTTGTCCTTTGGAGCACATGGCTTGATCAAGAGCCATCGGATCTTAAATCAAAGGCTAGAATTTGTCTCAAGAATATTCCAAAAGTTGATTAGGATCAGTTGAATGGCTGTCTTTGGAGTAATCTAGCTTAAATGGGGATTTAACCATGTTTGACCACACATAGCCTTGGTTTGACAGTTTGACCAGTCTCCATGCCGCATGGCAGCTAAGGTGGCATGGGAAGGGGCTTTGGGTGTCGGATTTAAGACTTGAAGGGAATTTAATGCTTGAAGATTGAAGTTTTGATGAATTGGAAGGATTTTGAAAGGGTTTGACCATGTGTTGACTGGTCAAATGAAAATGTTGACTACTGAGGTGGCAGACAAGTGTCCATTCCAGATGTTTAGGAGTTGTTTGGAGGAAGTATAAAACCACGGGTTAAACCTTGAATGGATATGAGGAATTTTTTATGGGTTTGATCAAGTCAAAATGAATTGACTTGGTCAAATTGACCATGGTTAGACTCCAAAAAAAATTTGATTATGTTTGAATCATGAATTAAAGTGGGTTTAAGAGTTTAAATGATTTGAAATAGTTAAATGGGTTGAAACGACCTATTTAAACTCTTAAGGGCTCATTAAGTCAACCTAGGTTGACTGGGTCAACCAGGTTGACCCAGGGGGTGGGCCCAAGCTTAAAAGTTTTGGTTTGATATTTTAAATCTAGTGGAGGTGGTCTCAAGGTCTAGAAAGATCAATTTGATCAAAATGCCTATTTTGACCCTAAAGGGATTGTTTGGTCAACCTAGGTTGACTTGATTAACCAGGTTGACCCAGGTTCTAAGTTTAAGTCCAACAGGTTTGATTTGACAATTGAAAATTGTTGGAAGAGGTCCTAAGCAATTTGGAGTTCATTTGGTTTGAAATGGGTATTTGAATCCTTAAGGGGTATTTTGGTCAAAAGGGTCAAACAGGCTTGACTAGGGTCAGGATTTGAGTCCACTACACTCCTAATGATAGTTAGGATGCATTTGGAAGATGTTCTAGGGTTTGATTTGAAAAGGCCAAGTTGAAGTTTAGAGAAAACTTAAAAATTTCCCTTAAGGGGCATTTTGGTCATTTTGACCCCTGGTCAACTAGGGGTCATAGTGTGTCCACCAAAATGCAGTTTAATGTTCAATGAGTCAGGATTAAGGGTCTGGAAATGATTGGAGGCTTTGTAGAAGGCTCCAAGGTCAAGATCCACTGAATGGTAGGTCTGATGGCATATGCCGTAAATATTTGAAAGTTTTACAGCCTTTGGAAATTAATTTGGTTTTTGGGGTTAGAGATCTCAGAATGGGCTTAAATTTGAAGGGTTGCCTCTAGAAACATGTCCTATCAATATGCAACTGACAGACTCTTAATCAAAGGACATTTTATTGGATTTTAAAGTGGTTAAAAGTTCACTAGAAAAGACTTTCAGGACTTAGCCTTTTACCCTTGAATTTTGGTCTGGATTTTCGGGTTTGATCTGGATTCTAAGTTTGAATGACTGGATTTGAAATATCCATATCATTTATGATCATTTGGGATGATCATGAGTGATAGGATATGATTGAAGTTTGATGGATGCAGGATCGAGGTTTGAACTGGACTGAAGTCTAGATTTTGATTGAGGCTTGAAATAAATTAAGGTATGGATTAGGTTAAGGTCAAGATTGATTTGAAGTTTAGATTGGTCCTAGAATTTAAAGAAATTCTAGGGCCTAGAAGAATTCTAGGGTCTAGAGTAGATCCTAAGGTCTGGAGTCTAGAAGGATCCTAGGACCTAGAATAGATCTTAAAGTCTGGATTTTAGAAGGATCCTAGAGTCTAGATAGATCTTAAAGTCTGGAAGAATCCTATGGGTCTAGAGTAGATCCGAAGGTCTGGATTAATCTCGAGGCTAGACTGATTAGGGGTCAGGATTGATCCAAGTGACCTCATATAAAAATGAGGTCAACAAGAGCATGACCACAAACACAAAAGTGAACAACATGAAAACAAGCAATAACACAAGAATAGATCCCATCCTCACTAGAAATAAGTTTATGAATACATCCCAAGTAGATTGCTTTAAATATATAACAAAAATGTAATGTAGTTTGCTTTGACATTTTCAAATAATTCATGTTATTATGGATAGATCTCAAGTGTACTAGCAACAAGCATATGAATCTATTACTTCCTAAATTACTTCATAAGTGAAAGTTTCAAAATCATAGCTCATCACCTAAAATCACCTCATTCTATATTTTTACACGGTGCATTTTCTTTTTTTTCCTTATTCTACCTTCTATTTAGGAAAGTAATAAATAAATAAATAAATTTAACAAAAAAAAATACTCACAAACTTACCCAAAATGGCGAAATCTAACGGTGAACAACGATCTTGCGACGAGATCGGAGAGGGCAAACATAAAAGGGCACGGGGACTAGGGCTTCAGCCTTTCATTTTAAACAGGTAATGTCGCCCGTTAGACAGGAGACTTTGGTCATTAGTAAATTACCGAAATAACGGGCTACTTATTTATTTAATGGGCGGTTATGCCTACTTTTAAATAAAAAAAACATCCTTAATCCACTAATTATGGCTCTAATCATGCTTAGTCCTAAAAATTGCCCAACCGTAAACTAGTATCGTATCTCATGCCATATTTTCCAACAATTCCAGCCTTCTTGGTTATCTTTGTCATCTTGCTTAACCAAGGGGATCTGAGACAAGTTATAAATTTTTGTTGTGCGAAAAATATGTATCAAATCAATTTAGTCATGATATTTAATATTAGTAGATTATTTATTTAAGGTGATCTTTGTGTACGAGGGATTTATTTTTTGAATTTTTTCCTCTAACTAGCATTATATTGATGGTAAGGGTGTCAATTCGGGTTGGCGAATCGGGTTCGGGTCGAACCCGAAACTGATCCGGCACTGTTCGGGTCAACCCGAACCCGACCCATTTTTAAAAACGGGTCAGGTTTCCGGACCCGAACCCGACCCGATTCGGGTTCGGGTCAACCCGACCCGACACGAATGACCCGAAATTGACCTAAAATTGTTAATTTTCGGGTCAAAATCAGGTCAATATTCAATTTTTGGGTCAAAATCGGGTAAAAAACGGGTCAATCTAGGGTTTTCGGGTCAAATATGAGTTTTCGTGTCAATTTCGGGTTACTGGGTCAACCCGAACCCGGATTTTTCCAGGTCGGGTTCGGGTCGTGTCAAAAATATACATCCCTAATTGATGGATTGATAAGAAGACTTGGCTATAAAACTAGTTGCTTCTATCTACCAAGTTTTATTTCTACTATTTTTTAACTTAGAGTTTTTTGCAAAAATAGATAACAGCAATAAATGCATAACCATGATGGAACTTGCTTCATATGTAAGTGTATATATATAAATAGATATATGGATAAGAGCAAAAAACATCCTTAATGCCTACTCTTTTTTTTTTTTTTCTTTTTTTTTTATCCGGCCGAGCTATTATACCCCCTCTTATTGCCTACCTCGAAAAATATAAGAAACAAAACATAGAGAGACACGGAGAGAGTTGCAGACATGGCGGCAGAATCAAATGATCAGCACTTAGTAGTGATCATCAAGCACGTGGATGAGCAGCCGGCCACCGTGGTTGAGAAGCATGAAGCCAAACGGAAAGAGCAGGAGAAGACTGCCAAAGAGTTGGGCGTGGTATTGCTACATGTCACCGTCGCAATTATAGCAACGGCAATAGCAAAAAAGAACCAGTCAGGCTCCAGGCCGGAGCTCATTCTGCTTGGAATGAGCGTGGCCTGCGCTCTGGTAAGCTTCTTACTTTGGGCCGTTCTTCTACTATACATCCATCTGATGAAAATTAAAAAAAATACTCTAAAACGAAGTATGATTATCGGCGTTTTGTCCATTGCAACTGGCGTCATATTCCTCGGCATGAGCTTCTGGACGTAGTCATCGCTCTCGAAGAATGGCCCAAACGAAGCAATGTACGTAGTGTGTGTTTTTCTCTTTATTAAAGTAGTTTACCTAGTAAATGAATGTGGGTTGTATAGCTCTACTAAAATAACGAACAAAGTTTCTATTGACTATTGAGGCTCGAAATTTCTTGTTGATGAACTGTGATGATGAATAAAGAGAAAAATATATATCAAATCAATTTAGTCATGATATTTAATATTAGTAGATTATTTATTTAAGGTGATCTTCGTGTACGAGGGATTTATTTTTTGAATTTTTTCCTCTAACTAGCATTATATTGATGGTAAGAGTGTCAATTCGGGTTGGCGGGTCGGGTTCGGGTC
>NW_021319234.1:20038-36517 GCF_001605985.2 Dendrobium catenatum
GGTCCTGTTGCTGTGAGGACGTGGGTTTATTTTGATGATCTCTTCAATCTTAATTGCTTTAACTATCATCTTCATCTTAAAGTTTTTTTGAATTGTTGGTTGGTTAACATTAAAGGTCATATTCGTAATGTTATTCCTTGTCTGATCTTATGGTTCCTTTGGTTGGAGAGAAACAACTCCATTTTTAACGGTGTGAAGATGGATCATTTGAATGTCATTCAGAAAGTTAAAGATAAGGTGGCGGCTCTTTTGGCTTTTAATTTGATTGATGAGAAGGATTTTAAACATTATTTATCTGTTTTTGAAACTTTAGGTGGTTCCATGGATCCTTCGATTCCTCTTGTGCGTACTTTTAAGTGGAACAAGCCTCCTCATAACTTTTACAAATTAAATATTAATGTTAGTGTTAATGGTAATGTTGCTGGTTTTGGTGGGGTGATCAGGGACAGCAAAGGCTTTTTCGTTGCTGCCTTTGCGGGGCCTCTGAACAATGTTGATTACCAGCAAGCTATTTATAAGGCCATCCTTTATGGTTGTCATCTGTGCAACAACATAAATATTGTTAATTTGGTTATTGAAGTCATCGAATCCGTTAATCTTTCTCTGATTTTTGTGGAGGAGGATGCTTGTTGTAATGCTAACTGCTTCTATCTTATTCGTGAGATCAAACATTGTCTGTTGGGTTTAAATTACTCTTTTCTGCATATTGTGAATGATAGTAACGTTTGTGCTATTTGGCTGGCTCGGTTGGGCTGTGTGCTCAATGAGAATAAGGATTTTGTTTGGTATAATTGTCCTAAACAGCTTAAGGGTTATCTGAATCTTGAAGAGAAGGAGGTTCCTTATGTTATTTATTGAGTGTTTTCGGTGTTATGGTTTTTCCCCTTTTATGGTGTTTTTATGCTTGAGCATTGGCTTTATTGGTTTTTTGGTTGTTGGCTCTCCTTACTGGTACTCTTTTATCTTCATTCCTGGAGGTAATGTGAATGATCTATTTTGTTGTGTGGTGGCCTGGTTGGAGGTTTCGCTGCTGGTTAATGTGCATCTCGTGGTGGAGTGGGCGGTTTTTATTTTTATTGTTGATTGTTGGTTTACTTGGGGCTGCAAGATGAACTTTAGTAGCAGCTATTGGTGTTGGAGCATTTTAATCTCTACTCTTTATTTTGCCTGCAATTTCTCGACTTCGTGGGTGTGTTCTTACGGTAACAGGTATCCTAATGGTTATGACGATATTGAGTACATTATCTTGTGGGACTTTTACAATCCTGGGAGCATTTACATTTTATTGGTCTTTGTTCCGTATTTTTGCTCTTACTGTTTATTTAATTTTTTGCTTTAGTATCCTTGCAGGCCTGTTTTTCATGTTTTTGGAGCTCCGCGCTCGTTTTGGGCAGGATACGCGTGCTGATCATAGGGATATGCTGAAAGTGAATTTTTTTTCCTTTGCTTTTTGTTTCATAGAATGTTATTAGATTTTATTGTAATTTTGATTAGTTGGGAACTTCGGCTCTTAGGTTTCTTTTTGATTTTGTTTGTAGCTCCTTAAAGCAGTAGTGAGCTAGAGATCCCTTTAAGGACTGTGTATCTTTTTCCCGATATTAACGCGTAGGCCAGTAGGTGGGTTTTATCCAAAAAAAAAACTGTAGCCCTGAAAAATTCAACATGTGGCAAGTAGTGTGTTCATAAAATCTTTAAAAAAATAAAAAAAAAAGTTTTCATAAAATCTATTCAATTCATAAATATTGAGCTTCAGATCTTGAATACTGACATCCATAACTTCAGATCGAAGCTCTGAATGGAAACTTTCTACGTTATTTTAGGAGAGCTTAACAACACGTACACATTCATTTAGATTTTAGAAGGTAAATTAAAGTTTTATTAGGAGAAAAAACACAAACTATATTGCTTCGCTTCTTCTAGAAGGACTAGATCCATTATCGAGAGCTATACCACGACGTTCATGCTGAGGAGCACGGCACCGGTTGCTATGGAGAAAATGCCGATAACAATACTTCCTCTTAGAATTTTTTTTTCTATTTTCTTGAGCTAGCTAAATATTAGAAGAGTGGCTCAAGCTAAGAAGCTCACCATAGCAAAGGGCACGTTGGTTCTAAGAAGGATGAGCTCCCCGCCGGTTCTGGAGCCCGACTGATAACTAGTCAGGCTCCAGAAGTCATGGGGTTGTGTTTGCTTTGAAGATTTGGCGTCATTATCTGTATGGCGTCAGATGTGAGATCTTTACAGACCATAAGAGCTTGAAGTACATATTCACTCAGAAGGATCTGAATTTCAGGCAAAGAAGATGGCTTGAGTTGATCAAGAACTATGACCTGATGATTCAGTATCATCCTGGCAAGGCTAATGTGGTAGCAGACGCTTTAAACAGGAAATCTTCTGGAATATCAGGTATTCAGCTCACTTCTGATGAGTATCTCATACGAGATATGGAAAGATTACAGTTAGAGGTGATTTCCTCTACTGATGCGGATTCCAATGTTTTGACTCAGATGAATATCCAATCTTCTCTAGAATAAAGGATTCAGGAAGCTCAGAAGTCGGATTCTGACTATTTGAAGTTGATTGCTCAGATTAAATCTGGTAAGAAACCTGAACTCCGAGTTTTTTATTATGGTGTTATTTTCTGCAAGAATAGAATGTGGATTCCTGTGTTTGGAGATTTGAGGAAAGAGATTCTGTACGAATCTCATCATTCAGGCTATGCGATACATCCGGGAAATGGTAAGATGTACGGAGATATGAAGAGTTTGTTCTGGTGGCCTGGAATGAAAAAGGATGTAGTAGATTTTGTTGCGAAATGTGAAGCCTGTTAGTTAGTGAAGGTAGAGCATCAGCGACCAGGAGGTCTTTTACAGTCGTTGTCTATTCCTGAGTGAAAATGGGAGGAGGTAACGATGGACTTTGCTATGGGATTCCCTCGATCTAGACAAGGACATGATGCCATCTGGGTGATTGTGGATCGATTGACGAAGTTTGCACACTTTCTTCCGATCAGGCAGACTGATCCGGTGGATAAATTGGCACAGGTATATGTAAAGTAGATTGTCAGATTACATGGTGTACCTAAAGTGATTGTATCCGATCGAGATGGACGGTTTACTTCCAGACTTTGGAAGGGTATTCAACAAGGCTTGGGTACGAGGTTACATTTCAGTACGGCATTTCATCCGCAGACTGACGGACAGTCTGAGAGGACTATCCAAGTACGGGAAGATCTTCTGAGATTATGTGTTTTGGATTTTGGAGGAAGCTGGGAAGATCATATTCCTTTGATCGAATTTGCTTACAATAACAATTTTCAGTCAAGCATTGGTATGTCACCTTATAAAGCTTTGTATGGGCGGAAGTGTAGAACTCCTTTGACTCTGACTGAGGTAGGAGATAGACAAGAAATGGGTGCTATATTTGTGGATGAAACTGTTATGAAAATCAACTTGATTAAAGAAAGATTGAAAGCTGCACAAGATAGACAACATAAGTATTACAATCAGAAGCACAGATTTATGGAATTTCAAGTTGGTGACTTTGTGTATATTAAAGTCAGTCCGATGAAAGGAGTTAGCAGATTTGGAAGAGTGAGTAAGCTCAGTCCAAGGTATGTTGGACCTTTTGAAATCCTTGAAAGGGTTGGTAAATCTGCTTATAGATTATTGTTATCTGATCAGATGTCTGATGTGCACAATGTTTTTCACGTATCCTCTTTGAGAAACTGTATATCTGATTCTGATAAGAAGTTTTCTGCTGATGAGGTTGAGATTCAGGAGAATCTGCAGTATAAAGAAGAACCTGAGTTGATTTTGGCTTACGATGTTCGTAAGTTAAGAAATAAACAGATTCCTATGGTTAAAGTTCAGTGGAAGCACCGAACAGCACGGGAAGCAACTTGGGAGAAGGAGTTAGACATGAGGCAGTCATATCCGTATTTGTTTTGACTGAGTTTTGGATTGGCAATGTCGAGGACGATTTTTTCTGAAGTTGGGGAGATTGTAAAGATCCATTTTGCTCTAGGATCGTCCGGGATGAAGTTGGATCGTCTCGGGACGATCGGTACAGGTTGTGTTGGAAATTTGGATCCTGAGCAGTTCGTCTGGACGAAATTTGGATCGTCTGGATGAAAATTCTTCCGAGGACAAGTCGCCGGGGACATTAATTAATCTCGTCTGGACGAAATTCGTTCAGAGCCAGATCGTCCCAGGAGGAAGTTGCGATCGTCCGGGATGATCAGTCTGGATATATATAGAAATGAGATATTTTGGAAGAGAGAGAAAAGCACAAGAGAGAGAAAAACAAAGGAAAAAGAGAAAAAAGTGATTTTTGGGTGACTCCGGTCCATTTTCATCCGTTACTGTAGTTAAAGAAGTTGACCGACTCGAGGTAAGGCACATTTCGCCTTTCTCAATTTTCAGAAACGAGAATTTGGACGAGTTTTCTGTTCCGAAAATTGTTTCCGTTAGCGAATTTCGGATATTATTTTCTTTTGATGAAGGTTTTACCTCATAACTTTTGGTATGTCTCTGAGATGTTAATGATGCACGTTTTGAGTATTTTATGGAAGATTTTTACCAGATATTTTGGATTCTGCGGTGTTTTAAGCGAACTACAAATTATCATGATGTTGAAAAATGTTTTGTCTGACCATGTTTAAACTCGGTTTGAAGTCTACCAAACATTTTTGTTAGCTGTTCGAGTTCGCTCGTTAAGATATAATTATGAACTCGTTTCATGTTATGTCAAAGTTGCTAAGACATGTTATTCATGTTCGAGCTCGTTTGACCAGACCATGTTCAAACTTGGTTCGAAGTCTGCCAAACATTTTTGTTTGCTGTTCGAGTTCGCTTGTTAAGATATAATATTACATCGTTCGAGTTCATGTTCAAGCTCGTTTATTATTAAAAGCGTGACAAGCCCGCTATAATTATATACGAGCGAACTCGAACAACTAACAAAAATACTTGGCAGACTTCGAACCGAGTTTTCATGTTATGTCAAAGTTGCTAAGACATGTTGTTCATGTTCGAGCTCGTTTGACCAGATCATGTTCAAACTTGATTTAAAGTCTGCCAAGCTGTTCGAGTTCGCTCGGTAAGATATAATATACATCGTTCGAGTTCATGTTCAAGCTTGTTTATTATTAAAAGCGTGACAAGCCCGCTATAATTATATACGAGCGAACTCGAACAACTAACAAAAATACTTGGCAGACTTCGAACCGAGTTTTCATGTTATGTCAAAGTTGCTAAGACATGTTGTTCATGTTCGAGCTCGTTTGACCAGATCATGTTCAAACTTGATTTAAAGTCTGCCAAGCTGTTCGAGTTCGCTCGGTAAGATATAATATACATCGTTCGAGTTCATGTTCAAGCTCGTTTATTATTAAAAGCGTGACAAGCCCGCTATAATTATATAGAGAGAGAGAGAGAATCATGCGTGAATCGGGTAATAAAAAAACGAGAGTGTGGGCCGGAGGAGTTTTTTATTTTTTTATTTTTTGAGCATGAATATTTGGGCCGGATCATTAATAGTTATATCTTATTAATTAAATAATATTAAATATATTATTAGTTAAACAGTAATATAAACTAACTTAGTTATAAATGTTAAATATCTTTTTAGTTAATAGTTAAATATTTTTTTAATTAAATAAGACATAATCGAGCTATTTAATCGAGTTTCTTAACGAGCATGTTCACGAGCTCTAAACGAGCATGTTCACGAGCTCTAAACGATCTTGTTCGTGAACATAAACGAGCCGAACGTCAGGGTGTTCAAGCTTTTTTATTTAGCTATCGAGTATTGTCAAAGTTGTTCAAATTTGTTCGTTTACCTTATCAAACGAACATAAACGAGCCATTATCGAGCCGAGCCACAAGTAGCTCGCCGAACGCTCGGTTCATTTGCAGCCCTAAGTCCATATTTTGTTGAATCATGATACAAAAATAGGATCAACTGTTGATCAAAAGAAACCATTGCATATATTAAATAAAGATCAGGCAGATATATACAGAAGTTTTACTCAAAAAATTTGTATGCAAACAATTAGTATAATATTCTAGGCATTTAGAGTAATGAATAACTTGTATGATCAATTGGTTATTTATTCTTCCATTCAGTATAAATAATTGATTTTTAATAAATTTACTAGATCAACAATTCCATTCAGTAAGCCTCAATAGTTAATTATTCTTCCCGATAATAAGAGAGAACTTTTGATTAAGGCTAGCCGTCAAATGAATACATCGTACCCGTAGATACGTGATATCTGGCATATCGTAGCAGCATTGGTTTAGGTTTTTGAAATTTGATATTTCACCACCTTATACTTAAATGGTTAAGAAATTGTGATAAGCACGAACAAGATCTCATGGTTCCTAAGTCTCGGGCCATCGTGGCTCCTGGTGTACTTAGTTAAAGGAGGTAGTCGACCCAACCTGACAAAAGGATCCTTGTCAGCAACCATGGGCCTAAATTATTTCATTAAAATTTTTCATCAATTTTTTTCATTCAAGCTTGCGACCGGCATAAGCAGTTTTTTTTTTAATTATTATTCAAAATGTATAATATTAAATATAAATGTTCCGTCCTGGAATATTTGTGGCGGTGAGAAATATAAAATTTAACATCTTAACATTGTACGAAGATCTAATTCACAATTAGATAAAAAGTGAGGGTGTAGAAATAAAAAAAAAATTGTCCAAACGAAGCCCTTAAATCACATAACAAAGAAGTTACAGTTAAAGTTCATATTTTGTTGAATGATGATACAAAAATGTGATCAACGGTTCACTAAAAGAAACCATTGCATATATTAAATGAAGATCATTCAGATATATATAAAAGTTTTACTCAAAAAATTTGTATTCATAGTATATTCTAGGCATTTAGAGTAATGAATAACTTGGGAATTAAATTATAATTTGAATTATATATATTTAAATATATAAAGCTGATATTAATTTTTACAAGATCACTAGGTCTATCCAAAATCAAATTGTACTTCTCAATTAACTGTCATTAAAGAAACTAAGGTTTTATTTTGGACAATTTTTTTATTAACTGTCGTCAAATTGTACTTATGTGTCATCAAGAAATTATCTTGGTTGAGCACGTGTCTCAAGGCAAAAATCTAGTTGGAAACATCAAAATTTAATTCTGGGATCATCTGAACTCCGATTTCAGTAATCTTACCATCGAACTGATCGTCTCGGAAATACGAACCCAACGACACCAAAATTAACTCAATGTGAGCCCAAATGAGTCCAAATCAATAACCCGAAGCGCTGTTTGAAGGTTCGTATTACAATTTGAGTTACCAAACGGTTTCCGAATTTGACAAGCTTATAGTCGAATCAAGCTGCTCGACGAGACAAATCCAACAAGCCAAAGATCGCCGAATTTTAACATCATTAAGACCTTCAAATGTATGATGAACGGTCCACGATCAAGAGATTCAATATCGGCAATCCATTCAAATCACTCCCATATCGCCCATGATCTCTCATCTATTTACAGGCCATGCCACTCCATGCAATCTATAAATAGGCCCCTCATTTCTCATGAGAGGGGCCCCCAAGCCAAGGCCAAACAAGAAGCAAGAAGAAGAAGAATTCTGACGTTATGTGAGTTCACTTGGAGGTCAGGCAGAATTCCGACGTTACTTGGAGTTCGAGTGAAACTCCAGTTTCCCTGGAAGGTCGGGCAGAATTCTGGCGTTGCTTGAACGTTGGGCAGAACTCTGGCATTGCTTGAACCAGTCAGGCTCCAGGCCGGAGCTCATTCTGCTTGGAATGAGCGTGGCCTGCGCTTGCGCTCTGGTAAGCTTCTTACTTTGGGCCGTTCTTCTACTATTCATCCATCTGATGAAAATTAAAAAAAATACTCTAAAACGAAGTATGATTATCGGCGTTTTGTCCATTGCAACCGGCGTCATGTTCCTCGGCATGAGCTTCTGGACGTAGTCATCGCTCTCGAAGAATGGCCCAAACGAAGCAATGTACGTAGGTAGTGCGTGTTTTTCTCTTTATTAAAGTAGTTTACCTAGTAAATGAATGTGGATTGTATAGCTCTACTAAAATAACGAACAAAGTTTCTATTGATGAACTGTGATGACGAATACTGTAGAAAGTTCTAACTTTCACATATCTTTCTGCCATAAAACTATTTCATAAATTAAGGGTTATAATTATTATAAATAAATAATTTGTTAGTAAAAAATATAACTTGAACAAAATTGTTAAATATTATACCCTTTTAAAATATTATAGTTGTAAGGAAATATCTTAACGAACGCGAACTCGAACAACTAAAAAAAATGCTTGGCAAACTTCGAACCGAGTTTGAACATGGTCTGATCAAACGAGCCCGAACATGAACATGTCTTATAGCAACTTTGACATAACTTGGAATTTCTTAGCACTTGGTAGCTAGTGGAAAAAGTTCAAGAAAAAAGATACAATTAAAGCTTCGTTTGAGACCGCTTTATTGATCTACATATCTTTTTGTAGAGTTTAATTAGTCTTCTAATTGTATTTATAAATATTTGGGAGTTGTATGATTTTTTTTTAATGACAGCAATTATCTAAAAGAATAATTAAAATAAATGTTTTAAAATTAATTTGAGTATTATAATTTTTTTCTATTATAATCTGAGTATTATTTGATAATATTTCTTTCAATTTTTGAAAAAATCATACAAAATTAATTTGAGTATTATAATTTTTTTCTATTAATTTTTTTCCAAAATTAATAGATTTTTTTCCAAAATTAATAGAAAAAAATATTTCAAATTAATTTTGTATGACTTTTTCAAAAATTAATAGAAAAAAATTATAGTACTCAAATTAATTAGAACATGAAGTCGTTATCCTAGAAAGTCAAAGAATTCGGCCCAGTTTTAGACTTTTGATATATCACCAAATCATTATCTTGATCGGGCACGAATCTCGAGGCAAAATAAAGTTGGAAACTTCCAAAATTAAATTCGGAGCAATGTGAACTATGAATAGTCGTACTAAGCATCTCGAAAAGGCGAACCACACGACACCAAATTCGACTCAATTCGAGCTCAAATGAGTCCAAATCGAAGTCTCAAAGCATCTTTGGAATGTTCAAACCATAATTTGGATTACCAAATAGATTTGAAACGTGACATGCTTATAGAATAATCGAGCCACTAAACAAGACAAATCCAACGAACCCAAGAACATTTAAGTTTTGATATCCTTAAGATACTCAAATACTCAATAAACGGTCTATGACCAAAGGGTTCGATATCAGCCGTCCATTCAAAAAACTCTCAACATGCCCTTTATCTCCTCATTATTTACTAGTCATGCCATTATAAGAAAACTATAAATAGACTCATCATTCTTCATTGAGGGGAGGAAGACGGGACCCAAGCAAGATAGAAAATGAAGAGAAGGAAGAAGAAAAACTAAAGTTCTCTTGACACCTGACCCTCATCGACCAGACAATGGTCTTTCTGACCATTGTCGACCGCCGACTAGTGTCTTTTTGACCCCTGTCACTAAACAAAAAAATTTCTGATCACTACCGCCCACCGACTACAATCCTTCCGACCTCCTTTGCAGACTACGGTCCTTCCGACCTCCATCGCAAGACTACGGTCTTTCCTACCTCCATCGCCTAACAACTACGAACCTTTCGAACTCCTTCGCCGACTACGATCCTTCTGACCTCCGTCGCCGGATAATAGACTTTTTGACCATTGTCTCCCATCGACTACAGTCTTTTAGACCTTCGTCACAAGATAACGATCTTTCTAACCATAGTGGGGTCTTTTGCAAAACAAGCCGAAAAAACATGCATATTAGTTGGCTTCATCAGCAAAAAACATATTAGTGGGGTTTTTTTTTTGTAAAATCTCCAGGAAAAAACATACTAGTGGGTACATCAGCTTGAGTTTTTGGCAAAAAAGCATATTAGTACTGTCTGATCTTTTATCCTTTGCGCCACGTATTTTTATCTTAGCCTTTAAAATTCTTCATCCGCCTTAAAATTTCCCGGCCTGCTCCATGCCCGAGAGAGGGCTGTGCGTAGAAGACATGGCAGAATCTAGTGAGCACTTGGTAGGCATTAAGGAAGTGGAGTTGCTGGCCGAGCGGCCGGCCATCGTGGTGTAGCAGGCGGTCACCATGATCAGCATGGTGGAGCACAAAGTGACGACGAAGGATTCGGCCCAGTTTTAAACTCTTGATATATCATCAAATCATTATCTTGATCGGGCACAAATTTCGAGACAAAATTTAGTTGGAAACTTTCAAAATTAAATTCGGAACCATATGAACTATATATGATTTATGCAAACTTATAGTCGAACTGAACATCTAGAAAAGACGAACCATACGCACCAAATTCGACTCAATCTGAGCTCAAATGAATTCAAATCGAAGTCTCAAAGTATCTTTGGAATGTTCAAACCATAATTTGGATTACCAAATAGATTCGAAACGTGACATGCTTATAGTAGAATTGAGCCGCTCAACGAGACAAATCTAAAGAACCCAAGAACATTAAGTTTTGATATCTTTAAGGCACTCAAATACCCAATAAATAGTCTATGATCAAAGGGGTCGATGTCAGCTATCTATTCAATTAAAACACTCCCAACATGCCCTTTATTTCCTCCTTATTTACTAGTCATGCCACTATAAGAAAACTATAAATAGACCTCTCATTCTTCATTATGGGGGAGGAAGAGGGGACCTAAGCAAGGTAGAAATGGAAGAGAAAGAAGAAGAAAAACTCCTAGACCAGGCATTGATCTTTCTAACCGCTGTCACTCGTCGACTATGGTGTTTTTGATCCCTGCGGCCAAACAAAAAATTTGATGACCATTGCTGTCCGCCGACTACAGTCTTTTTTATCAACGTTGCCCGGCGACTACCTTCCTTCCGACCTCCTTCACCGACTACGATCCTTTTGATCTCCATCACCATATATATATATGGGTTAAGACAATTTAAAAGAGTGGTTGGCGTATATGGGTTGAAGACATTTTAAAAGAGGGACTGACGTATATGGGTGAAGACATTTTAAAAGAAGGTCTCACCAGTCTCTGTTAGGGTTAGTTGGGACATTGGGCTCGACTAAGAGAGAATCATACTTCTTGTGATTTCTATGGAGAATTACAAAATATTCAAGAGCGTGTACTTTGCAGCAACCCATCACTCTTTGATGGACTAAAGTGCTGTTCCTTTAGGTTGCATTGCTTCGTTATGGAACCACTAGGTCTCTAGGTAGTAGTGCTTCGTTCCGTAAGTTTGGTAACACTAATTCAGAACACTAATATGAAAATATTGTAGATGCCAAGAATTGGCTTCTATCTTTATATCCAGCCTAATGAAAGTTAGCCATCTCTTTAAGTGTAATTAGAAGAAAAACTCACTTAGTAGCGCAAACAGTCCGACTTCTACTAGATCTGACTTCAGCCATTACATAGAGCTTGCGTACAGAATCACTACATAAATCTTTAAGTGTAAATTAGAAGAAAAAAGCACTGAGTAGCGCAAAGACCGACTTCTACTAGAACCGACTTCAGCCATTACATAGAGCTACACCACGATGTTCAGGCCGAGGAGAAGGACGCCGGCTGGTATGGAGAAAATTCCTATAACGACACTTACTCTAAGAAAATTTTTTCCCAAATGTTTAAGCTGGATGAGTATAAGAAGAGCAGCCTATACTAAGAAGCTCACCAGAGCAAATGCTGCGCTGGTTCTAAGGAGCATGAGCCTTAGAACCAGTGCAGCGTTTGCTCTGGTAAGCTTCTTAGCATGGGCTGTTCTTTCTATAATTATCCAGATTAAACATTTGGGAAAAAGTTTTCTTAGAGCAAGCATCGTCATAGGAATTTTCTCCATAGGAGCCGGCGTCTTTCTCCTTCTCCTCAGCCTGAACATCCTGCTGTAGCTCTATGTAATGGCTGAAGTCAGTTCTAGTAGATTTATGCAGTGATTCTGTAATTTTGTGAACCCAAAAAACTCTGAAATGCATCCTAACAACATATATGTTGTTTTAGGCTATGAAAAAGTAATCTTTTTATGCTCTACAAATAATCTTTTATGTTGATTTGATCCTAACTACATATATGTTGTTTTGTTCGTTTCAAGTTTTAAGAATAATATTAGTTAAATAAATTATTTAATATTAAATAAATATTAAACCCAATCATAAGTAATTTAATTATATTATTATAAAACTCTTAAATTAAATAAGAGATAATAATATTATAATTTCATAATTCTTATATCCCTATGATTTCTTAAGAGCTCTTATTATGAGGGAAAGTAAGAAGGTATATATACTATACAAACCAAAACTTGTAAGTGATGTGGGACTAAACATACAAAGAAAAATGTCACATTTAGTTCCATTCCATATTCACACTATACAACATATTTTTTTTTAATGATTTGAAATTAATTTTTATAATATGAATAATATTTATTTTTTTACGTCATCCGGTTCGACCCCGGTTCGACTGGTCGAACCGTGAACCTCTCTTTCTTCTGGTTCATTGTCCGGTCCGATTTTCGGAACCTTGCTTGTGATTTGCACTTTAAAAATATTAGCCTGCACCTATGATGCACAAAAATAGAAGAAGTTTGTATATTGCACAATTAAGTAGACCTGTCAATTTCGGGTCACGGGTCGGGTTCGGGTCAACCCGAAATTGACCCGGCACTATTCGGGTTCGGGTCAACCCGACCCGTTTTCACAAACGGGTCGATTTTCCGAACCCGCACCCGACCCGCTTCGGGTTCGGGTCAACCCAACCCGACCCGCTTAAATTTGATTTTTCGAGTTCCCGCGCGGTGCAGCGGTGGCGGTGCAACGGTGGCGGCAGCGGTGCAGCGGCGACAGTGCCGGCGAGGCAGCGATGCGGGCTAACGGCGGTCAAGGACGTGAGCTCACGGCTCACGCGATGTCACCGTCATAGTGACGTGGGCGAACAGCGGTCCGTCACGGACTCACGCGACGCGATGTCACGCTCACGCGTGGCATGGGGCTCGATGCGGGCACTGGGCTGTGGTTAGTGGGGCAGTGCAGGGCAGCCGGGTAGACTCGGGCAGTGACGCGGGGCAGGCGTGGCAGCCAAGGCACGGGGTAGGCGGGCAGCGGGCGGGATAGGAAAATCCGAAATTTCAATTTTTTTTTAAAATAAACGGGTTTTCGGGTTGACCCGCCGGGTCAACCCGAACCCGACCCGTTTTTGCAAACGGGTCAGTTTTTCGAACCTGAACCAGACCCGCTTCGGATTTGGGTCAACCCAAACCCAAAAATTTTGGGTCGGATTCGGATCGGGTTTTCAGGTCGGATCAAATATTGACAAGTCTACAATTAAGCAAAACAAAAATCATAAATATATTTATCATTGCAGCGAGATGTTGGATAAGAGTTTGTGAGCTCCTTAGATGACTTGATTGTCCATTATATCTTCCAAACCTTTAATGGGAGACCTGAAGACTGGTGGACATGGATCCCCATTACATCGACTAACGAAAGCCGCTGAAAAAAGACTATAGGCAGCAACGAAACTAAACTTAGGGGACTAATTAACCTCTACAAAAAGATAAGCGGTGATGAGAGAAGCATTTATAGGAGATTGAAAGAGAGGTGGTGAAGTCTAATGAGCGTATAAGAATGGTTATATATAGGCTAAAGAATAGAGTATTATAGAAAAAATATTCTTAATAATGAGGATATTTTATAATAATGACGACCATAAAATTCTACTATAACTATTACACACATATTCTAATATTCATATGGCAGTAAATAATACTAATTAACTCTAATAGAAAAGTAATTTTGGTTATTCTAAATTTTCCCGTTCCTGCTTTGAGAGTTGTTCGCATGTTTAATTTTTTGGAAGAAGGTGCTGGTCTTTATTTGTTGTGTCGAATGGAAGGAACAGTCATTGTATGGTTCTAGGTGCTTTGCTCTTCCTTCTAGCTATTTTAAGTATCTTCTTATAACGGAATTTAATATCTCACCATGATGAATACATCGACGTCACCACTAATGATTTGATTTGAGTCCTAAAGAACCGAAATCAAGCAATGAAAGTATACTTAAAAGCTTCAAGACCTCAACCTATTCTTGGTAGCTTCCCTCCCTGGTCGGGATATAGGGATGACTATGGTGGTTTCCATGGGTATGGACTCCAGCAGCCATGGAATCCACAGTATGATCTTAGGAGAGAACCTTCAAACTAGGCTCCTGTGGGAAGAACAAATGCTAACATGCAGCAGATGGATAAGAATAGATATGTTGTATTAGATAGAGGCTACAACAAAAGACCTCGGCCTCCGCCGCCACCCGACTATGGCCATTACTAGAGCTTCATGAAGGATGTGACCAATTGACTACCTGTAAACAAGAGCTTTTTAGCAGAATTGGAATGTAACATTTGACTGTAAAATTTGTATTTGTAACATTTGCTTTTCTTCTTCAATTGGATTTATTATGTCAATTTGATTTTGGATATATTGTGCTAAAAAAAGCTTTTTCATTCACAGTTTCTCACTTCCATCATTCAAAATCTTGCTCCAGTTCTTTGGAATGTCTACTTCTCTATTTATCAGGAAAGTTTCCTTCTATATATTATGTCGAGTTCTTTGGTGCTGTCGGATGAATGGCACGTGACTGCAAATTTATGTCACGTGATCTTCATTTGATAGCTCGAAAATTTCCCTTGTGAACAATAGTAGTGTAAATTTTTTAGGGTTGCAATTATTAATAAAAAAGGAATTATTCCTTTAATAAGTGTAAGTACTTAATTAAAAGTAGAATGAATAAAAAATATATAAATTGAATTTTCAAATACATATGATTGATAATAATAAGTTAAATCCTTTGTTTTAAAATAGCCGATTTTTTATATTTAATCATAAACATTTAAAGATTTAAAATCATAAAAGTTGTTATTGAAATGAATTAATTTGTAAAATGTTAGTTATGTAAACAAATAAGAATATTATCATATCTAAATAAATCCACCTTATTAGAACTTTAATCTCTATTAACTTAAGATTTTAAGCAATATCACAGTTCAGCCGCCGAAACGTGTCTGGGCCCAAATCTTTGACCTGAAAAGTCCAATTTGGACATTTTTGGGGTCGTCGAACACATTTTTCGATGTTCCGGACTCAATTTGACATTTTCAAAGCTCAACGGGGACTCTATGAGCAAGTTCGTGCAAGTGTTCAAATTTTGGAACACAATTTTTTGCGATTCGACCAATGTAAAATTTCGGAACAAGTATTTTCGAACTTCTAGAACTTCGACGTCCGAAAATACGGGGCAACTGATACATTATCATAACTAAATTCTGCCATGTCTTCCGCACACATCTATCTCTATGGAGGGGGGTTCTATAGGCAATAAGAGGGATAAAATACGTGGTGCGACGATCAGTGTATCATCAACAATAAAGATTAATTAATCAGGTACTTCTATTAAATCTGTCTTTATTTTATTGCCAAAAAAAATGAGGAAATTAAAATTGTATTTGCTTTATCACTACCTATTTATGTATTATGGCTATATAAACACAAATTAGTGGGCCCTATAAAGATTAATATCAGCTTTATGTATATATATAATTCAATTTATAATTAATTTAATTTATAATTTAATTTGCTTGAATTAATAAAAAAAAAGAAAAATGACACATAATTATTCATAACTTTTCTACTAACCTTAAAAAATAATAAAAAATTTAAAAATAAAAATAATAATAATAAATAATAAAAAAATTATTTATAAAACCCCACTCAGCGACAGGAACTTTTATTTGGTTCGGTGAACGTACGCTCCTCTACGTTCGGCCACCAACGTTTTAGCGTCACGTAGCATGAAGAAAAGTCGCCGACCCGACCCACTGTTTTTTGGGTTCTAGCGCGTGCGTTTTTTTAATTCCTTGACGAGCCGAACAACATCCTGAACATTCTCTGAAGATTTAATGCAAACAACCACAAGACAATTCATTATAGACATCAAACACATCCCACAATCTGTCTGCAAATTAAACATAATCTCTTTATGTACCTCAAACGAGCGGCCGAAGAAACGATTTGAAAAAATTCAACTGGCTTCCTTCAAAAATTACGCGCGTTCAGGTCTATTCATTCCGAGTGCTCATCGTCTATACTCTTTAACCATCACAAATTAACATTTCAAATTTTCTTCTATTATATACTCGTACGATAACGCACAATTCTTTGACAAAACAACACAAAGCCACTATCAAACTCTTTATTTCCGCCCTGCATTCGAAAGTTCGCACTCAAACAATCTGAAACCATAAATCCTACTTCCTCGGCATACAGGTCAATCCCACAACCCACCAGGCCTCTTTCTTACGCTATAACATACACTATGCAGACTAAGCTCTCAATGAATCAGGACTCTCAGAACTAGTAAACCAAACATCACACT
>NW_021319234.1:42688-50405 GCF_001605985.2 Dendrobium catenatum
CCATCACTTTTGATATATTGTACAAATATCTAGCAAAAATACTTTAAGTCATGAATCTGTACTATGTCTTCTCTCTCTCAAATTAGCTAATCTCAACAGCAAGCAAAAAGATAACTACCTACGCACAAAAACTTTCTCAACCGAAGCCACCTTTACTCTTAAAGCTAAATTATCTTCGAGCTAGATACGTGCTGAAAGGCAAAATAATATCACTAACGCTATGCTAATAAAAAGATGAAAGAAAAAGGTCCAGAAAAAAACCTGGTGGCTACCAGATCTTAGTTTAATATTTCCCTCTTCTAGCCTTGAAATTACCGACGCCTACTGCACCTAAATCAAACGCTCAGACGACGCATAATCAGCCATTTGAAGATCCGTCTCTCTATCGCCGCCTAGCAGGATCGCTGCAATACTTATCAATTACCCGTCCAGACATCGCCTTCGCAATCAATCAAGCGTGCCAACACATGCATCAACCCACTGTTCATGACTTCCAATCACTCAAGAGACTACTGAGATATATCAAAGGCACTGCATCCTTCGGAATTCCCATCACCAAAGGACCGATGATACTCAGGACATATACGGACGCCGACTGGGCTTCCGACACCTCAGATCGGAAGTCCATCTCCGGGTTTTGCACCTTCTTGGGACCCAACCTGATCTCGTGGTCCGTTAAAAAGCAGGTTACAGTTGCAAAATCTTCTACCGAAGCTGAGTACAGATCACTTTCGGCAGCTACATCGGACGTCATCTGGCTTCGCCGACTCATCGCAGAGCTTGATCATCCTCAGCACTCACCAACTATTATCTACTGCGACAACACGTCGGCCATTGCTCTGGCAAAGAATCCGGTATTCCACGCACGGACGAAACACATCGAGATCGATCATCACTTCATTCGACAGCATATCAACTCCGGTGCGATATCGGTCACTCACATTGCCTCCGCTGATCAGCTCGCAGATCTTCTCACCAAGCACCTCTCGCCCGCTCGATTCCATGATCTACGCCGCAAATTAACCATTCAAAAATTGGATACTTAATTTGAGGGAGGATGTAAAGAATGAGTCTCTGTATTTAGTTTATTTACTGTTTTACCTAACTTAGGCTATATATATTCAACTCTGTAATACACTATTTGATTAAGATAATAATATTACATTTCTTCTTTGCTCTGTTTCTTCCGTCGTCCTCAATCTCTCTCGTCTCCCTGCTGATCTTCTTTCAGATTGCACATGCATTTCTTTATGTTTATGTATTCATATTATAGTGCATGTGTGGGGGCATTTTAAAAATATTTAACACCACTCAGTTATACGGGTCACTGTCATTTGAATACAACGTTCTATTTGGGAGCTCATACACGCATTATGTCCACTTGTTTGGTGTTGCAAATCCAGTGGCATTGCACTATGGTCATTTGCCCATTTTATACAGGTATATTGTCGTACATTACTTATTACTTTCTGCAAATAGATTATTATGCACTAATGAATCTCCTGTCATAGCTCGTAGGTAACTGCATTTGCGACAGTTCTCTTGTACTCGCTCACATATATAATATGTTGTATGCACAATGAATTTCCCATAGTAGCTTGTGAGCATCTGCATTTGTTATGGCCCTTTGGCACTTTGCTCGTACGTGACATTTAGCGTGTACGACAGTTCTCCTACTAGGGCCCATAGGTATTTGCATTTATCGCAAATCAACCACTTTTTGGTTTGCAGTGGATCGACGTATTTGCTGGTTGTTGAATTTTGATTGATTTTAGGAGTGTTGTAACATTTGTAATCTCCTGGCTGTCAACTGCACATCTTCCATCATTGTTAAAAAGTACTTGCATCCGCCGCGACCTTCTAGCATTTGTTATGAGCAGTGCTATTATGTGTGATTCCAATATTTTTTTATTACTTAAAAGTATATGCATTCGTTATAGTTTATTGCCTCGAGTGTATATAAGATGCATTACATACATCATAATTCTCTCATGCAATTTTACTGGCAAATTGCTACATTTATTTGCTCCTTGGCTTTTAGTGTAGATTGGAGACTAATATTCTTGCTTGCAGGACTAATGTGAATGTTACACATCGAATGCCCTCACTTGTAGGTGATATAAAGATCTTAGCTTCTTTAACTGTGATCATATTATATATCTCTTTTAAATTTCATTGCTTGTTGAATGTGGATGCATGTGAGTTATATTTACTACAATTCTCCTTGTACTTTCTTATATGTAGTACATACTTATATGGCAAGTATCCTATAGTGACCTATAGGAATTTGCATTTGTTATGATCTTTCTACATTTAGTATATATCTCGTGATCATCCACAGACAAGTTGCAGCGCGCATGAAATAATTTTCTACACTTACTCGTAGGCATCTACACACATTATAGACTTTCATTTTTGCTTGCAAATGACATCTCACATGAGTATCCATATGTCTAAGAAGATTATCAACTCAGAAATATATCTCCTTTCATCATTTGCATGCAGACTGCTATGCACACAACATATTTCTTGTAGTGGCTTGTAGATCGATGCCTGCATTTATTCCATGTTTGTTACTTCTGTGCATAGGCAACGTGCAACGCTTGTGGTCATTTTCTCCTTTATGCTTTTCACCATCATCTGCAAGCGAATTGCGCTGAATGCAAATCTTTCAATATGCCATTCGTAAGTAGATTGTTGCATGCTTTGTACTTTGGATTTTAGTGCTTGTGAGAAGTTGATGCATTTATTTGAAAGTCACATAAACCATTGGATGCATTAAACCTCTCTGTGCATTTATTGCATCCTCCTTACATGTGTTTGTGGAGGCCTGTATTCACCATACACATTGCCAAGTGTATTTGCAATAAGCCACATTATTTGCATATAAATTGGTGTATTTACTCGTCATTGATTATATGAAGACTGCATTTATTTTGGACTTTTCGAATACACTTTTTACATCAGTTCATTGCATGTTGAGCTCTTTTGTTGCATGCAAGGATTAATATACTTAAACACGCTTCATTTGTCGCTTAATGATACTTCAAATTCTTTGTACGAGTAGAGATAATGTGTGTTGTATTCCACTTATCATCCTTCATAGATGGTTTATAAAGGTTCTGCGCACTCACTTGTAGTCCCATCATTCATTCTCTTTGATCTTATTTATGGCAGATGAATCACATCAGCGATTGCAAGCCCTATGTTTTTTTTTAAAGTAGCTTGTAATTCACACATAACTTTATTCATTAATATTCATTTGAAGGTCTTGCATCATTGTTCAGGAACAAATTGTATGTGGGATTCTACTTCAATCACAACTCCTTGTGCACTTGCTTGCACAATTGGCATTTGCTTGCATGGTTGGAAAATGTCAAAATCAATCATCCTCATTCTTATATAATTTGCAGTATCCATTCATGTCTTTGCTTGCAATTAGATTGTACTTCACTCTTAGTTAATATTGAGGCTTTGCCCACCATATGCTGAAACTTTATTCAACATAAGCCCCCTACTTATATATTCACATTTGATTTTAATACAGAGTCATCATTTAATGCTTGTGTTATTATTACATATTTTAAAGTTTAGAGTCTGGCTCCTTGTTTGTTATTTTGAATTATGTTTCCTGCAGTTCATGCAAGTTCAAGCACTCTTGCATTATGTTAAAATTAATTCCGCAGCGGCTAAGTTCCTTATCTTTCAATGCATAAATTTAAGTTATGAGTTTAGTCCCTTTTTAATTATCAAAATTTAAGGCTTTGGTGGTTCATTTGGGTTTAAATTAAGTCTCTTGTGTTTGTCCAATCAGGTCCTCTGTTCAGTTTAGATTTTGGCAGCCTCCTGACGTCTACCCTGTTTAAGGGAAACTACAAGAGTCTTAGCATTCCTGTCACATCAAGAAAGATGTATATGGTCGGTATAAGCGATTTTTCGGTGCACCGCAAATGTTAAAGAAGGAATTTTGGGTCAAGAAAGTTTATACCATTGCGATGAGGCATCTGACGGCAGTGTCGAGGTGACATTAATGATATGAAAATCCCTCTTTTTTATTTTTTTTTTCCTTTTTCTCTTTTTATATTTTTCTTTATCTTTTTTCTAATATTCTTCTCTCTCTCTCTCTCTCTCTCTCTCTCTCTCTCTCTATATATATATATATATATATATATATATATATAATAACTATAATAGTAAGTAATATGAAATAATAACTAGAAATAAAATGCATACTCAATTACCTAAAGAGACGGATGGGACTAAGTGTTTGGTTAGGGCTGAAAATTTTTGGAAGAGGGTATTTTGACAACAGTGGATGGTCGGTCAGCTCTGGCTATAGGTACCTAGCGGTACTCGCACTCGGTACCACTAGGTACCCAGTACTTGTACGAACAGTTAACTCTCCGCACCTAATAATTTTTCCTATTGTGGACGTTTCATGGAAAGATGAAAACATATTTTGAGGTAGAGTTGTAGTGCTATTTAATTATATATTATTTAAAATATTTAACTATTTAAATATGATTTTATTAAAACTTTTATGACTAACTATTCATTATCTAATAATAATTATTAAATATTAAATTATCACCCAATTATTTAATTTTTTTTGCACTGCTAATGATCTAATTAATTATTGTGAAGGGTACGTTTTACTTTTTCTCGCTCTTTTTGCATAGCGGAAATGCTACGGCTACACATTCATTACTTAGTACGAGAGATCTCCTTTGAAGAATTTGGTTAAAGCTAAAAGTGAAAGCCTAAAAGAGCTTAAAGCTGATTGTTTTAGTGGTTTAATAGAGCAACAAGTTCGTCAACAAAAAAAAAACCTACTCTAATTTTTGTTATTTTTCCTTTTAAAATTATTTATTAATCCAGAGAAGCCACCAAAATTTTTTTCTGGACACGTGAAAAAGCATCAATGTTTGTTTTCCCCTTTACTCCTCTCTTGCGACTCACGAGTCACGACCTCGAGTATGGCTTTCGTTTTCCATTTCGCTTCGCTCACCCACAAATGAAGACCATCTATGGCAGATGTTTATATCTTCCAAACTCTAAGGGTCATGTTATTTGCATTCTTAAGTTTGATCTTACAACTCCTCTTTGCTCCGATAATGAGCCGACAAATGAAACTATTTTAATATATTCTAACCTTCCAGATAAGATGACAAATATAACTATTATAATTTAGGCCCTCCCTAGTAAAACTGGAATGTAACAGCAAAACTGTAATGTAACATTTGACTGTAAAATTTGTATTTGTAACATTTGCTTGTCTTCAATTGGATTTATTATGTCAAGATGTTATTAAATTGAAGTAATTAAAAATAAAATATATTTTTTCAAGATATTAAAATAATATATAAACAAATATAAAAATTTTGGTGTTAGTTATGTATATAAACACAAGAATATTATCATATGTAAATAAATCCATCAAAGTTATGTGAAAGTTAGAAATTGTGAACTTGGAATTTCTTAGCCAAGTCTTATGACCAAACCATCAGTATAATGCTAGCTAGAGGAAAAAGTTCCAAGAAATAAATCCCTTATACACTGAGATTACTAAGAAGGGTCCAAATTCTACCCTATTTGAAACTCCGCAGAAGAAGAGGAGATATGCTATAAGATAATAATTGGCTCTTGTACAGATGATAATAACAATATAATTTGCTCTTTCTTCATTTTCATTTGCAGTGGTGGGATGAGTGGATATCTATCTCTTTGTAGTGCAAGGGATCCATGTCCACCAGTCTGAAGATATAATGGAAAATTCAAGTCATCTAAGGAGCTCACAAACTCTTAATCCAACATCTCGCTGCAATGATTTTTGTTTTGCTGAATTGTGCAATATACAAACTTTCAGATGCTCACAAACACATTACTCAACCAAACATGACACACATGAGCTTATGTACAGAATTATCACTACATAATTCTTTAAGTGCAAATTAAAAGAAAAACACACTGAGTAGCGCAAACGAGACACATGGATGAAGTCAATTCTAGTAGAAGTCATTCTCGTTTGAGCTACTCAATGTGTTTTTCTTCTAATTTACACTTAAAGAATTATGTAGTGATAATTCTGTACGTATGCAAGCTCATGTGTGTCATGTAACTTTTGGTTGAGTAATGTGTTTGTGAGCATCTGGAAGTTTGTATATTGCACAATTGAGCAAAAATAATAATACATATATTTATCATTGCAGCAAGATGTTGTATAAGAGTTTGTGAGCTCCTTAGATGACTTGAATTTTCCATTATATCGTCCAAACCTTTAATGGGAGACCTGAAGACTGGTGGACTTGGATCCCTTGCAAGCCGCTGCTTCCAACCCCCACCCAAAAGTCGAAAAAATTATTAGGTACGGAGTGCGCACTGTCCGCACAAGCACTGAGTACCTAGCGGTACCAAACGGTACCCAGCGATACCGAGTGCCAGTACCTAGCGCCAAACAATGTTTGTGCGGATGATTCTCCCCGTCTGTACTCCGCATCTAGTAATCTCTCCAAAAGACGAGGCTAAACTTCCAAATAAGTGACGAAACTAAACTTTCAAATAAGAGACGGTGAAAAAAGACTTACACCCATAGGCAGCAACGAAATTAGGGGACTAAATAACCTCTACAAAAAGATATGTGATGATGAAAGAAAAGCATTTCTCTAGGAGATTGAAAGAGAGGTGATGAAGTCTAATGAGCATATAAGAGTGGTTATATATATAGGCAATAGAATAGAGTATTATATAAAAAAAATATATATTCTTAATAATGAGGATATTTTATAATAATAATGATCATAAAATTCTACTATAACTATTACACACGTATTCTAATATTCATATGGTAGTGAATAATTCTAATTAACTCTAATAGAAAAATAATTTTGGTTATTCTAAATTTTCCTGTTCCTGATTTCAAAGTTTGTTGCATGTTTTTCTGGAAGAAGGAGATGGTCTTTATTCGTTGTGTCAAATTGAAGGAACAGTCACTTTACGGGTCTAAGTGCTTTGCTCTTCCTTCTAGCTATTTTAAGTATATTCTTATGATGGAATTTAATATCTCAACAAGACAAATACATCGACGTCACCACTAATGATTTGATTTGAGTTCTAATGAACCAAAATCAAGCAATGAAAGCATACTTAAAAGCTTCAAGACCTCAACCGAGGGATCAAATGTTCTCCAATCCAAGTGTTCTTATAGTAAAATTGAGTGGCTCCACGAGACAAATCTAATGAGATCAAAATAATTTGGTTCTGACATTATTAAAAAATTCAAATATTTGATAAATAATTTATCATCAATTGGATCAATATGGACCGTACAATAGAAAGTTTGAATAATATTTTAAATTTATCAAATACCCTCCCAAAAAAGCCTATAAATAGCCCTTCATCACCTTCACGAACAAGGAGTTCAAGAGTGGGGAGAGCTAATGAACTCTAAAGCAATGTCATGCAATCACCATCAACCACTACTATCAGCAATTGTAGCCAATAATAAGTGAAGCCAAAATAACTTCTTAGAGCTGTTGCATTAATGGCACGTGACTAGAAATTTATGTCACGTGATCTTCATATAATATAGATTAAAAAATTCTCTTGGGAAGCTAACAGTAGTGTGAATTTATATATATATATTTAAAATTTTAAAAATATTTTTTCTTGATGCAATTTAAATATTTAAATATATATATATATATATATATATATATTT
>NW_021319234.1:51053-72864 GCF_001605985.2 Dendrobium catenatum
ATTTTTTTTTTTTCATTTGAAGTGAGAAGGACAAACTGTAACTTCACAATCGAAAAAAAAAAAAAAAAAAAAAAAACGATTTAAGCCCTATTTCTTATGTATTAAAATGTATAAAGATGACTATTTTTTAACATCAAAATTTAACCAATTATATTTCTTTTGGACAGTGAATTTGACATTTTCTTTGAGGGCTTTAAGAATTTTTAGTTTACTCTACTTTTAAAGGATTAATTAATTTTGATTTTTAATTTTAAAATTATATGCGATATTTATTTATAATAAAAATCTATAATAATTTATTTTTTATTATTCAGACATATATATTATTTCTATATTAAAAACTATATATATTATTCAATTCAACAAAAAAAAAACATTACAATTCTTTATTCAGTAATATGAATTATTTTGATAAGTTATTTAATAATCAATTTCATTAATTTATTCAATTTTTTATATCATATGAATTTTAAAAATGACATAAATATTAAATAAAAAGCTAAATATTTAAATATGAAAATGATATATAAATAAATATAAAATTTTAAATATTAAATATATTTAAAAATTAATGCACATCCTCAAACAAAATCTAATAATTTTAAAGCTCATTCTTATTAATTTTTGGTCAAGATGCTCTGATAAAAATATTTTCTTTTGGCATTGTAGCAAATGCTGCAACATGTGAATTTCAATTTATACAAACAAAAGCCCGGCCCAATTTAGTCAAGTTTTTTTTTTTTTTTTTTTTTATTTCTTCAATGTAAAACTCATAGTCATGAAAACAGGTCATCTTTTTCTCCATCCACATGGACACAGAAAGCCACCCGTATACTTTACATGAGCAAATAAATCACCTGCTACACAGGTAGATCACATGTAACATTCTACACAAGTGCTCACTACCTGTACACAAATCTGATGCTGATATCATATAAAGCAAATAAGTTAGACAGACAAACATGAAAACTAGTCCAAAAATTTCTACGTCTTTGATCTTTCAATTGATGGAAAAAAAAATATATAGTAGTAGTGCCAAAGTTATTCATAAATTGCTTCCCCATCATGTTAGGACGGTTCAGGTGGAACTGGCCCAACCAGCTCTTGCTGGGCTGCCTCGGTTCTATAGGAGGCGGAATAATACTGCCTCCTGTGTGGCTACCGCTCATATAAGGGGGGCAACAAATTGAATTAACCTAATAATAGCAAGGAGGGGGGGCGGCTAATCCTTGGGAGGGAATTTTTGAATTAGAAATTATTGCACTAAATAGGCATGAGAGGCTAGGGTTAGGGTTAAGCTAGGGTTAAGCTAACAACATCAAAGCTTCTCACTCACAATCCTCAGCAACTCCAAGAAATATCAAATTTTTGTGGGAGCAGGATCTTTTGCCAATAAATCTAAGGCATTGCCACCGGTTGGAATCCTTGCAATATTCACAATTTAATTAGCAACTGCCTCATTGAAAAGAAACTTCACATCTGCATGCATAATTCTTTTATGACACACTAATGCTTCATTTGGGATGGCTTTCTTCTTGCTTTCTAAAATAATTTTTTAGTATAAAAATTTCTTAAATTTGAAATATTTGCACTGAAAAGCCGTTTTAGAAAACAGTATGAAAGTTGTCCCAAACGAAGCCTAAAATAAAAATTGGTGTTAGTTATATATATAAACACATAAGAACATTATCATATATAAATAAATCCATCAAAGCTATATGAAAAGTTAGAATTTGATGAACTTGGAATTTTTTAGCCAAGTCTTCCGGCCAAACCACCAATATATATAATGCTAGTTAGAGGAAAATTTTCAAAGAACTAAATCCGTTATACACTAAGATTACCAACTAACATGTAAGCAATAAAAATCATCCTTTTATAAATTATATAATTTTTTTTATTTCCTTTAATTTTTAAAACTCTAAGTGTTATGTCCTGGAGTATTCGCGGTAGTAGACAAAAATAAAGTTTAATGTCTTAGCGTTGTACGAAGATCCAGCACACACACATATAAAGAGAGAGGGTCTAGCATTCACTAGAGACACCAAGACTTTTACACCCAAAGGGGAAAAAACAACGAGGCCTAGCCCAGTTTGAATGAATCCACTATTATTTGCAGTCGATTACAAATTTGGTCCTTCCCTTGGGGGAAGACCTGGGCTTGATGTACATTATATATATGAAGTACAATACATGTTGGGAATACAAAGAGTCACTGTTGATGTGTTCGCTTTGTTGGAAGGATTGTAGTCGATGGGCAACGTAAGTCAGGAGGTCCGTAGTCGGCTGGCGACGGAGGTTGGAAGGACTGTAGTCGGTGAGCGATGTAAGTCAAAAGGACCATAGTCGGCTGGCGACGGAGGTCGGAAGGATCGTTGTCTCATGATGGAGGTCGGAAGGACTGTGTCAGGTAGAATCCAGCATCACATATATGTCTGGCGAAAATCTGACATCTTATAGAAGTCCGATGTAGGGTAGAAACTTGGCGATGTGCAAAGGTCCGATGTCGGGTAGAAGTCCAACGTCAGTTGGCGGCAGAGGAGAACTCCGACGTTAGATGGTATTCGGGCAGAACTCCGGCGTCACTTTGAGTTCAGGTGAAACCTCGACGTCACTTGGAGGTTGGGCGGAATTCCGGCCATAGCCCCCCCCCCCCCCCCAATTTTTTTTTCTTGGCTATGTGTCATATAAAGCCTAAAGCAAATATTTTTATAAGAAAAGTAAGAGATTGATGCATAATTATTCAATAACCATTTTTACTACATATAGTATATTAAAAAAATAGTTACAAAATATATTGATCAATTTTTTTTTTGTCAAAATGGATCTTAAAAGCATTATATTTAATTTAGATATGTGTAATATACATTTTAATTAATTTTTTTATGTTTTGCACTCATTTTAAAGCAATTTACATAAAAAAAAAATTAGCATTATTTTTTAAAAAAGTAAGACCTAGCAATTTCCTATTTTAACATGCAAGAATATGATTTAGACTTTGTTCGGAATAGTAATCATACTAATTTTCATAATAACTTTCTTATAAAAATGTTTACTATGGCAACAATATCATATTACATGCCCAAACGGAGACCGCACATAAATGGCTTTTTTTCCCTCGACCCAAACTGTTTCCCCTTTGTTCCTCTCTCGCAACTCACAACCTTGAGCACGACTTTCGTTTTCCCTTTCGGTTCTTTCTCGTCATTTTATTTGAATTCTTAATTTTGATCTTGCAGCTCCTCTTGACTCCAATAATAAGAAAACAAACGGAACTATATTAATTTATTCTAAAATTTCAGATGAGATGGCATACCGTCAGAAAATTGACCGTAAAAAAACCACGACAAATTGACCGCCAAAAAATTGTACCGATAATTGGTGATCTTGGGCTCGTTGGACTCGTCTTGTCGAGCCGCTCGATTTGACTATAAGCATGTCATGTTTGGAAACCATTTGGTAATCCAAATTATGGTTTGAACCTTCCAATAGTGCTTCAGATCCTTGATTTGGACTCATTTGGGCTCGGATCGAGTTGAATTTGGTGTCGTTGGGTTTGAATTTTAGAGACGATCAGTTCGACTACAAGTTTGCAAAAATCGAAGTTCTGGTGATCCCTAATTTAATTTTTTAAGTTTTCAACTTGATTTTTTGCTTCGAGATTCGTGCTCGATCAAGATAATTTTTTGACAACATATCAGTTGCCCCCCTATTTCAGACGTCGAAGCTCCAGAAGTTAGAAAATATTTGTTACAACACTTCAATTTGATTGAATTGTCAAAAAATGCGCTCCATAAAACATGAACTTCCTCAAATTTGATCATAATGGCCCCGCTGAGCTCTGAAAATATCAAAATTGAGTCAAGAACATCGAAAAACATGTCAGTGGACCCCAAAAACATCAAATTTGGACCATCCGGGCCCAAAATCTAGCCCAGACAAGCTTCCGAACCAGCCGGCCGCCGCCGCCGCCGGTGGCACTCACTCCGAGCGCCTATAGGCACATCCAGCGCGATCATGCGTGGTTAGCCTCGTGATTACTGATTTTAAATTAAATTTTTTGTGTGGGGCCCACGAAAATTTTAAAAAATTCCCAAAAAATTCAAAAAAAATTAAAAACTGTTAAAAATTTTGAAAATCCAGAAACTTCTATAAACTTCTCTCTTCCTCTCAAAAATGTTATAAATATCCCCTAGGGACAGGGGGAAACTTGCACCTTCTCATTTTCTCCTTCTAGCTTTCTAACAGTTGATATTTTCCGCTATTCTTCAGTAGGTGACTTTTCCTACTTGACTGAGTGCCCCTCCTCTTGTACAGAAGTTGGATATTTCCCCTCTTTCTCTCCTTATGGCTTTCTTACAGTGGAAGCATTCCGCTATTTTTTGTATGTGACTTTTCTTACTAAAATCGGCGTCCCTCCTCTTGTGCAGAAGTTAGACTTTTGTAGCCATTTCTTTTCTTTCTCTTCTCGCGTTCTAACTTTCTTACAGTTGAGATATTTTCCTATTTTGGTAGGTGTCATCCCTTACTCAAATTCAGAGCCTCTCTTATTGTGTAGAAGTTAGGATTTTTGCAAGTTTTTCTTTTATTTTCTTCTCTTCTAGTCATCTTCTTACATTAGAGGCATTCCTCTGTCGGAGATGAGTGGAATTCCCCTATCAAGTTTCAGTGCCCCTCTTTTATGTAGAAGGATAATTTTTTCCTCCTTGTTCTTCCCTTGCATTATTCTTATTACATTGAAGGCATTTCACTATCAGAGATAGGCATCATTCCTCTATCAACCTTCAGTGCCCCTCTCTTGTGTAAAATGAGATTTTTTCCTTCTTATTCTTATCTTGTAAACTTCTTCTTACATTGGAGGCATTCCACTGTTAGAGATAGGCGATATTCCCCTATCAAGCTTCAGTGCCCCTCTTTTGTATTGAAGGAGTCGCGATGAGAGGTTATCTTCTTAATAGAACACCCTTGATAGAAGAAGATCAATTGCTACTTGTATGCGAGGATGATTTGAGAAGATCTGGCTGTAATAATATCCAGGAGGAGAACCAGAAGTGATGAGTAAATTGGGACAATTTTGATGTTGTTCGAGAAGAAGTTCGTCGGCGATAAACGACCGAGTTGAAGTTCGTTGGCACTCAATGATCGAGTGGAGACCTGAAGGAGAGAGTTGGATGGTGTACTACTATCAGTAGTTTGAGCGAGAAGCTGATGATAGTTGATATAAAGTAAAGGACCGACGGTGAACATCGGGCAAAGGGTCGATGATGATGGTTGTTCAATTGCATTATGTAACGATAATAAGCATTTATATGGAAGTTTGCCGACATTAGATATCCCTGAATCAACGAACCAAAGCAGTATACTATGTTAGTCGTCTTGCTACACATGTTTAGTGTTAACTGAGTTGGGGTCTGATGAAGATCAAATTATAATCCTTCTTTGAAGAAGAAGTTATAGGATATGCTTCAATGTATAATAGAGAATATGTCACTTGAAACCACCAAGGATATTTGTTGAAGTTGCTTGTAAAAATGAACTTGATGTACATATTTTATAATGTAAGTTTAATAATATTATATATGAAGTTGAGATATTGTCCCTTAGAGAAAATTAAATTTTGTTCCGGCGCCGACATAACCCAAAATTGGGTCGGGTTTAGGGTTAACCCGGCAACCCGCCGGGTCGGGTCCGGGTTCGGATTTCCGACCCGTTTGCCTTCCCGGGTCGGGTTACGGTCGACCCGTTTGAACCCGGGTCAGTTCCGGGTTCGACCCGAACCCGAGTCGTGACCCGAAATTTACACCCCTAATTTTATCAATCACTTTTATGGACTCTTTTGAATAGAGAATATTGTTTTTTTTTTTACATAGAGAATATTGTCCATGTATAGTACTGCTTGATGATGTTGATCTCAATAGAAGAGGTCGAGAGAGTCCAACAAGAAATATAATACCTATCCAAGGTTGTATATCAAAGCACTGCTTGATGACATTAACCTTTGTGGAAGAGGTCAAGAGAATCCACCAAGGATGTAAGACCTATTCGAGGTTGTATGTATGTATGCCTGATCCTTTGCTCGACGACGTTAACCTTTACGAAAGAGATCGGTAGAATCCACTTAGAATGTAAGACCTATCTGAGGATATATGTCGAAGCCTTTGCTCGATGATGTTAACATGTACAGAAGAGGTCGAGAGAATCTGTCAAGGATGTAAGACCTATCCAAGGTTGTATATCAGAGCACTGCTCAATGACGTTAACTTGTACGTAAGAGGCTGGGAGAATCCACTTATGATGTTAGACCTATCTGAGGTTGTGTGCCAGTGCTTTTGCTCGATGACGTTAACCTGTAAGAAAGAGGTCGAGAGAATCCACCAAGAATGTAAGACCTATCTGAGGTTGTATGTTGGAGCCTTTGCTCGATGATGTTAAACTGTATGTAAGAGGTCGGGAGAATCCACCAAGGATATAAGACCTATCCGAGGTTAATTATATGTTAGAGCCTTTGCTCGACAACATTAACATGTATGGAAGAGGTCGGGAGAATCCACCAAGGATGTGAGACCTATAAGAGGGTGTATGTCGGATCCTTTGCTCGACAACGTTAACTTGTATGGAAGAGGATGAGAGAATCCACCAAGGATGTGAAACCTATCTGAGGTTGTATGTCGGAGCCTTTACTCGATGATGTTAACCTGTGTTGAATAGGTCAAATTGGATCCCCTTGGGATCGATTTTGCCTTGATTGGGAGGGGTGAACGCCACGTGTATCCCAAATCAAAGGTGAAGAATGGTCTATCTTTAGATCGTTACTACCTTTTTTAGGTCGAGATTAAAACATTGCCCAAGGAGTAGAAGTCCAGCAGGGGACTGTATGTGGCTTGAAATTTATCGGAAGCATCCTTGAATTTTCTAGGAGTTTTCTTATATACCGTCTTAGTTTTAAAAATCTTGGAGGGATCTTCTTGACTAAAATTGTAGTCAAGATTGCCCCCTAGTCTGGATTTGATTTCCATGAAATTGATGCATCAATAGCAAATGAATAATCTTTTGAGGTTGGAGCCAAAATTACCCCCTTAGTCGGGATCCACTTTTCCCACAGACGACGCCAAAGTGTTGTGTCCTGGAGTATTTGTGACGGTAGAGAAATGTAAAGTTTAATGTCTTAGCGTTGTACGAAGATCCAGCATACACACAGATAAAGAGATAGGGTCTAGCATTAACTAAAGACACTAAGACTTTTACGTGGAAAACCCCTGAAAGAGAGAAAAACCACGGGGTCTAGCCCAGTCTGAATGAATCCACTATTATTTGCAGTCGATTACAAATGAGGTCCTTCCTTAGGGGGAAGACCTGGGCTTGATGTACATTATATGAAGTATATTACATGTTGTGAATACAAAGAGTCACTGTTGATGTGTTCGCTTTGTTGGAAAGATTGTAGTCGGTGGGCGACGTAAGCCAGAAGGACTGTAGTCGGCTGGTGACGGAGGTTGGAAGGACTGTAGTCGGTGAGCGACGTAAGTCAGCTAGAATAACTGTGGTTGGCTAGTGATGGAGGTCGGAAGGATCGTTGTCTCGCGACGGAGGTGGACTATGTCAGGTAGAATCCAGCAATGGACAGAAATCCAGCATTAGATATATGTCTGGGGAAAATCCACATCATGTAGAAGTCTGACCTCGAGTAAAAACTTGGCGACGAGTGGAGGTCCGATGTAGGGTAGAATTTCAACGCCAGTTGGCGGCCGAGGAGAACTACGACATTAGATGGTATTCGGGCAGAACTCCAGCGTCACTTCGAGTTCAGGTGAGACCCTGACGTCACTTGGAGTTCAGGTGAGACCCCGGCGTCACTTGGAGGTCGGGCGGAATTCCGGCGCCACTTGAACGTCGGGATGAATTTTGCCATCACTTGGAGGTCGGGCAGAATTCCGGCGTCATTCAGAAAGAATTCTGACGGCGGTGGTCAAGGATGAGTTCTTCCCTCGCTTCAGATCCATGATTTGGACTCATTTGGGCTCGGATCGAGTTGAATTTGGTGTCGTTGGGTTCGTAATTCTGAGACAATAAGTCCGACTATTAGTTTGCTAAAATCGAAGTTCTGGTGATCCCGAATTTCATTTTTGAAGTTTCCAACTTGATTTTTGCTTCGAGATTCGTGCCCGATCAAGATAATTTTTTGAGGACATAACACTAAGAATTCAAAATGAAAAGATTTCATTTTAATTAGTAAATTATAAATTGATCTGAAAGATTCAATTATTAAATTCTATGAATTTAGAATCATTTTGATGAAGTCAAATCTCTCTCTCTGTCTCTGTCTCTGTGAACCATATTTTCAAAAGAAAATATTATTATTATGATTAAAAAAAAATAAAAGAAGCTACCAATAAGCCTCAATATATATAATATCTTACGGGGATCCGTTGCATGTATTATTATAGAACTTACTCAGATAGTATGGCATACACTACGTGAAAGGAAAGGCCTACAAATGGAGAGAAATTATTAATGGCCTGAGCCAAATGAGCCAATTTCAGGAGATTATGACCAATTAAATTATTAATTGAAACAAGCCATTTTCAAAGAGACAAAGTCGACCACCAGACTCGGCTCTCTAATACTAAAGGAATGTAACTGGAAATTAAACCATTAAACCAGAACTCAGATTCGAATCTATAAAACCCCCTCCATATATCTTCGAAAAAAACAAAAACGAAAACATATATATAGAGACACCGAGAGATCTGTGGTTGGAAGACATGGCGGCAGAATCTAATGATCAGCACTTAGTAGTCATCGAACAAGTGAATGAGCAGCCGGCCACCATGGATGAGCAGCCGGCCATCGTGGATGAGCAGCCGGAACCCGAATGGAAAGAACAGGAGAAGACGGTGAAAAAGTTGTGCGCCGTCTTACTACCTGTCATCGTCGCAATGATAGCAGCGGCCACTGCGAAAAAGAACCCGTCATGCTCCAGGCCGGAGCTCATCCTCCTTGGAACCAGCGTGGCCTTTGCTCTGCTGAGCTTCTTAGTTTGGCTCATTCTTCTAATATTCGTCCTGCTCAAGAAAATAGACAAAAACATTCTAATAGGAAGTATCGTTATCGGTATTTTGTCCATGGCGACCGGCGGCGTGTTCCTCAGCATGAGCTTCTGGATGTAGTCATCGTTCTCGAAGAAGCGAAGCAATATTGTACGTGTGTTTTTCTCCTTGTTAAATTTTTTGTCTTCTAAGTGAATGTGTGTTGTACGTGATGCTCTGCTACAGCTAAACTAACGCAGAAAGTTTGCATTGATGAGGAGCTTTTATTACGTTCGGTGGAAGGACGTAGAGGAACCTCCGGTCGGAGGCAATTTTCCGTCCAAAAATTAGGTATTTCCTCGGTACAACTAGGTATTATTAGATAATAATGAAGAATGCTGTTCTATGAAGACCAATACCGAGTTATACCGAGCTGTACCGAGAAATACCGAGTTGTACCGAGTTTTTCTGGGAAAAACTCGGTACAACTTTGGTATAACTCGGTATTTGCTCGGTAAAGCCCGGTATAACTCGGTATTGGGTCTTCAAATGATGGTATTCTTCGTTATTGTTTGGTATTCTCGGTATTTGCTTGATACAACTCGTTTTTTGGCGGGAATTTGCCTCCGACCGGACGTTCCTCTACGTCCGGTTGGAGGACGTAATAATTGTTCATTGATGAGAGCTTCGAATATATATAGCCGATATTAATTTTTATAAGAACATTAGGTCTATTCAAAATTAAATTTTAGTTCCCAATTTAATGTCCTTAACGAAATTAAGGCTTCATTTTGGACAATTTTTTTATTGCTTTCTAAAATTATTATAAAAATTCTTAATTAAAATAATTTTGTAATAAAAAAAATGTTTAAAATAAAAGTAAAAAAGTCGTCCCAAATGAAGCCTGAATAAGCACAGGCAGAACCATACTATATACAAGAAAAAATTTTATTTTAAAAAAAAAAAAAAAAAACTTTGCAAGATATAACTGAAATTAGTGTTTAATTATAAACCTCTTATATTATTATTTACTCTAAAGCAATTTCCTACAATCACCCGGGGCGTCCTGAAAACTATGGTTGGTTTGTTGCGTCCTGGAATATTCACGGCGATAGAGAGAGAATTAAAATCTTAGCTTTGTACGAAGATCCAACACACAATCACATAAAAGAGAAGGTGTAGCGTTCACAAGAAACACCTGAATTTTTACATGGAAACCCCTAAAAATGGGGAAAAATCATGAGGTCTGACCCAGTTTGAATGAATCCACTAGTATTTGTAGTTGATTTCAAATGAGGTCTAACTTTTTTTTTTTTTCCTTTGTTATGGAAGTAAGTAGTGCTTCTTCATTGACTTCAAATAAAATGAGAAAGCCATATGACAACCAAACAAATTGAAGCTCAATTTTATATATAATTTGACGAGAAGTATGCATGATAAAGCCAGCTTTTTGCTGCTTCCTTTCTTTTGGCTTGAAATTAACCAAGTCATCAACATTGGAAAATTATAGGTATCAGTGAACCAAAGGAAAGAAATTTTGAATCTGTTACACCATAGCAAGTCAGGAAAACAAGTTTAGAGTTTAGAAATTAGGTTTGGGCTGAGGGCAAGAAACCAAGAGCACATAAATAATAATCTTCTCCCAACCTAAACCAAATTAGATAAAAGATGAGTTTTATAATCATTGGATTTACATTAAGATGAGAATATAATACATAACTAATCAATTAAATTTTATATTACATCAATCGAGAATAAAATCATTCTAATCTTACTCAAAATTTGATATGTCCAAATTTTTTCTCCTCTGTTTGATGAGTTTAAGCGGATGCTTGACTCAATTTAAACTTAGGACTCATGGTTTGACCCATAATTTCAAATTGGTCTTATGATCTATTCAATGAGATTTAGGATTTGAGTTTTTGTGTGTTAATTGTGTTTAGTCTAGGGAGTTTAGAGCCACTAATTGCATCCCCATCCAAGCCTAGGATAGTGACTTAAGAATTTTTTTAAGGTGACCTAGAGGTTGCCTTAGGTGGTTTGGTTAACCACCCTAGAGAGCTCCACTTGGGCCCAAATTCAGGAGGATTGAACCTTGAAATAAGGTGATCTAATGGTCAAAATTTCACTAGAAGTGTAATCCATTTGGTTCTCCAACTAGGGGTCCCAAATTCTCTTCCTAGATTTGGCCTAGAACCCTAATTAAATCATGAGTAATTCATATTAAATCCAAAAAAAATTACATAAGGCCACTAATTGCTAACAATTGAACCCTTAAAATATGAAAAATAAAATCCTATCAAATCACATTTAATTTAATTTTTAGAAAAAAATGAAAATTAATTCATTTAATTAATTTAAAAATATTTTAAAAATTCCAAAAAATCCTTAAATGCTTGAAAATTTCTCTTTAGATCATTCATGACCTTTGGAGATGAAACCAAGAGGTTTGGGACTAATTTGGATTAAAATCCAAAAATTCCCATAATTAGGCAATTTAAGAAAATCCCAAAATTCCTTAAATTTGAAAAGTCATAAATAATTCTAGAAAAATCCAATTTAATCAAACTCAAAGCCATTCAACTCTAATTAAAATCTGATATTTTCTAAAAATGTCAAACCTCCAAAATTAAGTTAATGTCAAAAAATCAATTTTATGGTCAACCATAGTTCAAAACGAGATCCAAACATCAAAAATTTATAACTTAATATAAACAATTCTAAATTGAGCAAACTAATAGCCTAATTACTCATCTTAAGGTTTAATATTTAAGAAAAATATTAAAAGTTTAAAAAATACTTTAATTCTAAAAGTTAACTTTCAACCAATTTAATTAATAAAATTAAATAACTCTAATAATTCTAAAAAATTTAAAAATTCAATAATTCACTTAAAATTTCAAAAAAATTTAATTCAATTATCCAAATCAGCAATCAATAAATTTAATTAAAATTTATCAACCTCTAATCTTCAACCAATTAAATCAACGTACTTAATCAACCTCAATTAATACTCAGTAACCAAGGCCTACGAGGCTATTACTTTAGCCCCAAAGAAGATAAAATAAATTTCACGGTCTCGGTGAGTAATAAAGACAATAATCACTCACCATTAAAATATTCTTAAATCAAGCTTCAACACATTAATATTTAAACTCAAACATAAATTCCCCCTTCAACCTTTAAAAAATCCGAACATTAGATAACTTCAACAATTTACCTTACTTAGGATTCATCTCAGCTACACATTTTTTGGCACACACTTTAGAATGTTTGCTAAAACAACTAACTCTAGTCTAGGCTAGGCCAATGTTTACCTTTTTTTGTTGTGTGATAGGTTTCTAAGTTTTTATTGTATATTATGACCGAAAATTAATTGATGTGAGTGTTTACTTACTTTAATTGTAATATGTGAATTGATGTGATTGGTGGTAGTTTACCCTTATGTTAGGACCGATGTATTTGCTTACTGAATTTTTTGCAGGTGGTCACACTCGTGTAAGGCAATAAAAGGGGGCTAAATTAATAATTTTTATAAATGTTAAAGGTGCTCCAACTGCTTAGCTCCAAATAAATAGAAGCGTGGTCAAGTGTGATCTACTTTTTAATGTAAATATATGAAGTGCATGTGATTGATTTGATTTTAAATACTTAGCACAACCCTACAAGAGAGTCTAGATTTTTTTATTTTAAAGTAAATGTAATTTGTTTAAAGTTAATGGTTGTGAAAGTTAGACATTTAAGTCGGGATACATAGGTTCAAATTTGGATTCCAAGAGGAAAGGACATCCCTCAGGGGACGATTCTATTCCATATTGAAGCCCAAATTCAGACCATTTCACTAACCAAAGTGGAAAAGAATAACCTCCACTTCGGGGGAAGGTTTTTTTTTTATTTGAAAATCCAAATACGATAAATCCAAGGATCCCAAAGAGGACAAGATCAAGGAGTTGAAGACAAAGAATATCCAACTCAAAGTCAACTTGCATCGATTTTAGGATTAGAATTCGAGTTTATGATTAGTGGGTGCCCAGCCACTTTTAATTTATGTAATTTGTCAATAATAATAAACAGGTAGTTTGCCTATGAATATTTATTTAATTGATTTAATTTATTCATGTGTTTGATGTAATATGATTGCGTATATGGTTGCTTGTTTTTTAAAGTTTTTTTAGCGATTTGCATGTCGTTCTTGTTTTAGCTTGGATACATGAAGGCTTGTGAGAGTACGCTAAAACTTTTTCTACTTAAATCAATTAAAATTTTTAGACTAACATAAAAACTCTAACAATTAATTTAGCAACGCATTACAATACACATTCATTTAGAAGGTAAAGTTTAATTATAGGAGAAAAACACGTGCAATCATACAATGTAGGATGCCGATGATTTCATTATAGTATGTTCATTCGACATTTCTATTGCATTCTAAAAAGACTCTTGACATGGATCTATAGAATGCTGAGGATTTCATTCTAGCTTGTCGACTAAATATTGTTATTGCATTATAAAATAGTCTCCGGCATATATAGTTAGGATGCTAAAGATTTTATTATAGCATGTCATTCCGGCATCGCTATTGCATCTCAAAACGACTTATTGAAAGTTCGTTCGGGATGTTAAGCCCTATGAACTTAGTCCCAAGCTAACCAAGAGGGGGGGTGAATTGGTATTTAAAAAAAATTCTTAAGACAAAGAAAGAAAATCACAAACCAAATCACACAACAAAAGACATGAAAAAAGGTTTGCAACACTTATTGCACCTCAAAATGACTTATTGCACGTATTAGTAAGATACAGAGGGTTTCACTCCAATGTGTCACTCGACACTACAACTATATTTAAAAAATCTTCCTCTTACGTAAACAAAGGATATCACTCTAGTGTATCATTTGACACTATAATCGCATTTTAAAAATACCTTCGCATGCATTTAAAATAAGCAGAGGGTATCACTCCAATGTGTCATTTGACACTATAATTGCATTTTTAAAATACCTCCACATGAATTTATAATAAATAGAGAGTTTCACTCATACGTCATGTGACACTGCAATTGCATTTTAAAATCATAACATGTACACACGTGAATGCATCTAACGACATATACCCACATAGACCCTGGCGAGTGTGTTATAGGTACACATGTGACATCTTAGAATGATGCACGGGTTAAAAAATAAATTTAGTTTCAAACTAAATCCTCTTTCGACAAGTAGATATAGTTGACAAGATTCAATGAACAAAAGCATAACAATCCATAAACTTTCTGATGATGACCGTGTTGAATGTAAATCTTAACCGGAGGGATTTTAAGTTTTTTTCTTTTTAAATGACCTCAAAGTTGCCCCAATGATGGTTGTGTTGAACGTAAATTTCAATCGAAGGGATTAATTCTCAAAAATCTACCAAAAGCACTAAGCCTACAGCAGACCTGCTCCTCTATTAGTAAATAAGACAGTTGGTAAGGCTCAACTAATAAAACAAAATTACCCATATACCTTAATGATGATCGTGTTTACAGAGAATTTCAATCAGAGGGGACCACAAATATTCAAAATACACTCAAACGCCCATAAAAATCTAGAAACCCAAAAAACCAAAAGTTTAAGAAAATTAAAATTAAAAAATAAACCATCAAACAGTTAACGCACAAATATCCATCCACCTTCCTTAACAATTTGTCAAGATGGACAAATCTAAAAATCACCCTAGCTCACAAAGAGTTATTGTTTAGTCAAAAATATCACTAGGATTCATTCTTAATCTTTCTCTTGCTAGTAAGGACGTGTCACGTGTTCTCTAATTAGTGGTTTCACCGCCATATGACACCACACTGCGGGTTTCGTCGCTAAAGTCACCATAGGTAAACAGTTATGACCGGGGTCCTCTAAACTGGGTGGTTTTCCACCAAATGACACCATTATATTACGGTCATAACCAGAGCCCGTATACTCCCCAATGAAATTAAATCCTTAAGATATGAATCAATATATAGGATATAATCAATATGGAATGAAGCTCTTTGTTAGCTAAGGTAGATTCAAATTTGTCCTCTTAGACAAATATCCACCCCACCTCTACAAGGTACCCTTAGATGATACAACCCATAGCTACTGACAAGGATCCTTCTGTTAGATTGGTCGACTACCTCCTATGACTAAGTAGACTAGGGACCACGATGGCCCGGGATGACAAAACCATTGGATATTGATTGTGCTCATCAATCATCACCATTCCCATACCATCCGCTTTAAGTATAAGGTGTTGAAACTTCAATATTAAAATATCAATTTTCAAAAATCTAAACCAATGCTGCTACTATATACCAAATATCACTTATTTACGGGTACAATGTATTCACTTGACTGTTGGCCTTAATCGAAAGTTCTCTCTCATTATCGAGAGGGGCAATTAACTATAAGGGGCTTGCGCCTATAAGAATTCAAAACTTAAATCATAAAGTCCTCGCTAAATGAGGATGAAATATTTGGGTGTGTATTATCTACAATCTCAATCTGCCATCTGAAAATTTATCTCAGAACTTGATATGTTAAAACTCCCCAGCAAAAGCAGAGGGGAATCGTGGTGCGAATTTTTGGAGCCCACACTCTAGTACTTTTCGTTCAGCTTCCGGCTGATCATCCTCTGTCATTACATTGTGCTCCACCATGTTGGTTACAATGATCGCATGCTCCACCACGATGGCCGCATGCTCCACCTTTTGCTCGATGACTACTGAGTGCTCACTAGATTCTGTCATGTCTTCCACTTATAGCTCTATTTGTGTCTTTTTGTGTTTTGTTTTTTATTTTTCTCGAAGATGGAGGAGGTTTATAGGACTTTATGATCTGAGTTATGATTTCCTATGACATTGCTTTAATATTAGCAAAAAATAAAAAAAATAAAAATAAATTGCTTTAATATTAGCGAGTTGAGCCTGATTATGACATGCATTTTAACTTTTTATGACCTTGTAAGGCATATTTCAAATAACCCTTTTTTAACATTTTTTCTGACGTTAAAATGGATTCAAATGGTATTTTAAAAGTTGGCTTCTTATGACACATGTCATAAACAGTCAAATAGGAAAACAGAATCAATTGGGCAAAAAGAATCAAGAAAATGAGTATATGATGCCTTAAAAGGTTTTTTTTAATTTATTTTTTTATGCCTGACAAGGTCAAAACCAACAGGGTTTAGGGTTTAGGATATACATCAATAATACATAAGTACAGATGTATACTATATTCCCTAATATGTTGAAATGCATTCTCTACGTGGAAGACATTACAGAATCTTGTGAGCACTCAGTAGTCATCGAGCAAGTGGTGGAGCAGGCGATTGCCGTGACCAGCATGCATGGTGGAGCATAATTTGACGATGGAAGATGAGTAGCCGGAAGTCGAACAAAAAGGACTAGAGTGTGGGCTCCAAAAATTGGTGTCCCGACAAACATAATCAAGAAAATAAGTATATGCCTTACAAGGTCAAAACCAACAGGGTTTAGGGTTTAGGATATACATCAATAATATATAAGTACAGATGTATACTATATTCCCTAATATGTTAAAATGAATTCTCTTCATGCTTAGTATACATCAATAAAATAGTATTATGTTTTCTGTCATTTATGCTGTAAATAATAGATTATAAAAATGGTAAAGCATAAATGATCACCGAAATTGATGGTGAAATATTATTTTTATTCAACATGCATGCTTTATAATCTTTTATGAAAATTTTCATTCATAATGCTTGATGACTTAAAATTCATTTGGGACGACTTTCTTACCGCTTCTTAAAACAATTTTTTAATACAAAAATTTAAATTTTTATATTAAGAAGCCGCTTTAAAAAACAGTAAAAAAAAATCTTCCCAAATGAAGCCTTAGGCTTCGTTTGGGACGGCTTTTTTTCTGCTTCCTAAAGCAACTTCTTGGTACAAAAATTAAAATTTTCATACTATGAAGTTGCTTTAAAAAGCAATAAAAAAGCAGCAAACGAAACCTTAATCAAGCATTGATAATCTATATGAGCAGAATGCATTCAACTATTTAAAAAACTATTAAGATTCCATATGAAAATCCATTAAGATTATATATGAACTTTAAACAGTTCTGCTTCATTGCACAGTTACTCAATATTCCATTTCATTAATTTATTCAATTTTTTATATCATATGAATTTTAAAAATGAACATAAATATTAGATAAAAAGCTAAATATTTAGATATGAAAATGATATATAAACAAATATAAAGATTTAAATATTAAATATATTTAAAAATGAATGCACATCAATTATTCATATATTGTACTGATCTCAAACAAAATCTAATAATCTTAAAGCTCATTCTTTTTTTTTTTTAATTTCTTCAATGTAAAACTCATAGTTATGAAAACAGGTCATCTTTTTCTCCCTCACATGAATACAGGAAGCCACCTGTGTACTTTACATGAGCAAATAAATCATCTGATACACAGGTAGAGCACCTGTACCATTCTACACAAGTGCTCACTACCTGTACACAAATCTGATGTTGATATCATATAAAGGACACATGAAAACTAGTTCAAAAATTTCTGCATGTGTTTCAATTGATGGAGAAATGATTTATTTACAAAGAAGAGTTTCTTAATTACACTGGGGTTGTCCAGTTAACAAGCAAGCTCCATAATAGAAATCCTATGTTACACAGCACCACCTGGATACTGCAAAAAAATAACAATAAATAAAGAACTCAAAAAAAAATTTACATAAACCAATTCTCAAACTAGTGATTAGACTGACAAAATGAAATTCTGCAAAAATTAATTAAAATAAAATGAAAAAAAAAAAGTAATAGTGGTGCCAAAGTTATTCACAAATTGCTTCCCAATCATATTAAGCCGGTTCAATTGGAACCGGCCCAACCGGCCCTGTTGAATCCGGTTCGGTTCTATAGGTTGCGGAATAATACCGCCTCTTGTATGGAGGTCGTCCAAACAAGGGGGCACACAAATTTAATTAACCTAATAATAGCAAGGAGGGGGGCGGCTAATCCTTGGGATGGAATTTTTGAATTAAAAATTATTGCACTAAATAGGCATGAGAGGCTAGGATTAGGATTATGCTAATTATTGTATTCTCTTGGAGTTCCCTTGTGTGTTTTGGGCCCTAGATTTATTGTCTAGGGATTGAGAGAGCAGATCCTCCTCTTGAATTGAGGATCAATTGTATCTTGCTTTGATTCTTCTTCCGTTCGTTTAAATTCTTGCAATAGAACTACTAATTGGTGTGATTTCTGTTAGACCGGTCCTCCTTGGACCGATCCAGCCGGCCCAGCCCCTTGGGCCGGCTCAGTTCGTATACAGCAGGAGGAGCCGGGGGGGAGATTTAGGTGGGGTCCACTTGAAATTCAAATTGAATCTTGAAGCCAAAAGGAGGGGAAGCAAGGGTAATTAGGTCCTTTTGTATTAGATTTGAATTGTATGCATTAAGTAGGGAGTAAAGAGAGGATTAGGGTTAGGTCATACTGTGTGAGAATTTTCTTGTTCTTCTTTGGTGGCTAGGGCTCTAGATCGAATTCTAGAGATTGGAAGAGTGCTCCTGAGATTTTCTCATAATTTGCAAGCCGTAGGAGATGGCGGCTAAGAAGGTGGATGCTTTGGAGGAGAGACTTGAAGGAGAGATAAATTAAATCAAGGAGACCGTGGAGGAACGAATGTCTTCCATGGAGGAGCAAGTGACCGATCTACGGGATATGATGAAAAAGATGTTGGAGTTTCAAACTCAATCGGCAGCATCTGATGCAAAAGGGCCAGCAGCGAAGAACACCAACTCTGAAATCCATCGGGAGTAGGGGAAGGCCTCATTTGGAGCCTTTCCAGAGGGAGGAGAAAGGAGGAAGATATGGGGAAAGGCAAGGCTGTGGAGGCGTGGAACCAAGAGGTGCTGGTTGGGAGCATCGGGGTGGTTATCATGGGAGCCGGGAAGCTATTTTTGAAGATCGGAGAGGGGATTTTGAAAGGGGATGGGGACAGGATAGAGCAAGGGAAGATAGGGAGACATGGGGGGGCCAGGCACATGGGAGAGGGGAAACTATGGAGGATTAAGGGGGAACGGCAGGGATCGGAAGGTGAGAAAATTAAAAATGCCCATTTTTGAAGGGGATGATGCCTATGGGTGGATCTACAAAGTAGATAGGTACTTTACTGTTAACGGCTTGACGGAGGAGGAGAAATTATCGGCAGCGGGCTTGTGTATGGAAGGGAAGGCACTCTCTTGGTACCAGTGGAGAGATCAGAGGAGACCTATCCGGAGCTGGGGAGAATTCAAGGACAATTTGTTAGAGCGTTTCCAAACCGACCGGGGAGGAGACTTCTACGAGCAATTCTTTGCCCTAGTGCAGGAGGGTTCTGTGGCGGACTACCGAGAGAGGTTTGAGCATCTGGCCAGCAGGGTAGAGCGCTTGTCCGAGATAGTGCTGGAGGGGAATTTTATGAAGGGGTTAAAGGCCGAGGTTTGAGCAGCGGTGAAGGTCCTGATGCCCAGGGACCTGGGGGAGGCCATGAAACTTGCACAGTTTGTTGAAAATCAAAAGAACCTGGAGAAGGGAGCTAGGAGTAGTAGTAGCTCAGAAGGCACTTACAGGTGGACGACTACCCACCTAGCCCCCAAGGAAGCATCCCCAGGAGGGATGAAAGAAACGAACGAAAAAAGCCACAGGACGAGGAAATGGGGGGCAGTTCAAGAGGCTCACTGAGAAGGAAATGCATGAGAAAAGAACAAAAGGGCTGTGCTTCCGATGCGATGAAAAATACACGCCAGGGCACAAGTGCAAGGATCGAACTCTTCAAGTTCTCCCGTTTGTGAAGACGAGGAAGACGAAGAGGGAGAGGGAAGCGATTCTGAGATGGAGGAGGAAAAGATGCATCTGGATGTGGCAGAAGTCTATCTCAACTCCATAGTGGGATTCACTCCAAGTCACACTATGAAGGTAAAGGGAGAGATAGCTGACCGTGGAGTCATGGTGTTGATTGATAGTGGGGCAACCCACAATTTTATTTCCACCCAGATTGTGGAGCTGCTGAGGATGAAGTTAGAAGATACTGGAGGCTATGAGGTGATGATGGGCACAGGGAAGGTAGAAATGGGAAGAGGAGTCTGCAGGGGGGTGGTGCTGAAGATCCACAGTATACAAGTGAAGGAAGACTTCCTTCCCCAAGAATTGGGGAGTACGAATGTCATCCTAGGGATGAAGTGGTTGCAGACATTGGGGGAAACCAAAGTAAATTGAGGCACTCTGCGAATGGAGTTGATAAAGGGTGGAAGGAAGAGGGTGATTCAAGGGGATGCAGGGCTGACCAAGGCAGGGGTTTCTCTTAAAGCCCTAATCAAGACAATTCAAGAGGAGGGGGAAGGCTACTTGGTGGAATTACACTGATTAGGAGTGAGTGTGGAGGAAGGGGGAGACATACCCCTCTCTGTGCAGCCCTTGATCCAGGAATTTGAGGAGGTTTTTCAACCACCTCTAGAGTTGCCACCACCAAGGGAGTAGGAGCATGCCATCACGTTAAGGGATGGAGTGTCACCTGTTAGTGTACGACCAAACCGTTACCCTCAGTTTCAGAATGATGAAATAGAAAAGTTGATCAGAGAAATGCTTGAAGCAGGGATTATCAGGCCCAACACTAGCCCGTTCTCTAGTCCTGTTCTATTGGTGAAAAAAAAAGGATGGCAGCTGGCGCTTCTGTGTAGACTACCGCGCACTCAACAAGGAAATTGTACCTGATAAGTTTCTCATACCAGTGATTGATGAGCTTCTATATGAGTTGAGTGAAACAGTGATTTTCAGCAAGATCGACTTGAAATCAGGATATCACCAGATACGAATGAAGAAAGAAGATGTGTCCAAGACTGCCTTTAGAACTCATGATGGCCACTATGAGTTCCTAGTGATGCCCTTTGGCCTCACCAATGCCCCAGCTACGTTCTAGGCACTCATAAATAAGATCTTCAAACAGCATCTCAGGCGATTCGTGTTGGTATTCTTCGATGACATCTTAGTATATAGCAGAACAGAGGAGGAGCATTAGGGACACTTAAAGAAGGTGTTAGAGGTTCTCCAGGAGCACCAGTTGAGGGCTAACTTGAAGAAGTGCTGCTTCGCACAAGCTAGTGTGGAATACTTGGGGCATATGGTATCCAAGGAAGGGGTAACAGCAGATCAGTCCAAGATTGAGGCTATGCTTAAATGGCCACTGCCCAAAAATCTAAAGGAGCTGAGGGGATTCCTAGGGCTTACAGGTTACTACAGAAGATTTATAAAGGGATACAGCACTATAGCTTAGCCACTCACTAAGCAGTTGAAGAAAGATGGGTTCTTATGGGGGGAGACAGCTACGAAAGCATTCGAGAAGTTAAAGAAAGCTATGACCAAAGTCCTGATCTTAGCTTTACCAGATTTTACTCAGTTCTTTATAGTGGAGACAGATGCATCTGGATACGGACTAGGAGCAGTGCTGACGCAGAGTCACAGGCCCATTGCATATTTCAATCAGGTGTTGCCAACGGAGCCTGAAATATTTGTTGGAGCAGCGCATGGTGACAGAGGAGCATCAGAGGTGGCTATCAAAACTGCTCGGGTATGATTTTGAGATTCAGTATAGGCGAGGGAGAGAAAATAAGGCAGCGAATGCCTTGTCCAGGTGTATGGGGGAGCTGCAGACAGTGGCTGTGTCAGTCCCAATGATGCTAGATTGAGAAGCCATAAAGGATGAGAGCGCCAAAGACGAGGAACT
>NW_021319234.1:74268-131620 GCF_001605985.2 Dendrobium catenatum
ATTCTAGAGATTGGGAGAGTGCGATCCTCCTCTCGAATAGAGGATCCTTGTATCTTTGCTATTTTCCTTGCATCTACTAGTAAAATACAAGACTTTTCTCCAAATTTCTCTCAGTTTTTCCCATTGTTTTGGCTGTTTTCTCAAGTATTTCCTATCAAATTGGTATCAGAGCAAGTCTTGGGACAAATCGTGGGCTGTTTTTGACCAATTTCAGCGGTTGAAATTGCACATGCGAAGGAGAAAATTGCTGATTTTTTTTTTCAAATCCCAAGATCTTCTCATAATTTGCAAGTCGTAGGAGATGACGGCTAAGAAGGTGGATGCTTTGGAGGAGAGAATTGAAGGAGAGATAAATCAAATCAAGGAGACCGTGGAGGAACGAATGTCTTCCATGGAGGGGCAAGTGGCCGATCTACGGGATATGATGAAAAAGATGTTGGAGTTTCAAACTCAATCGGCGGCATCTGATGCAAAAGGGCCAGCAGCGAAGAACACCAACTCTGAAATCCATCTGGAGGAAGAGGAGGTGGAAATCGTGGAAGGGAGTAGGGGAAGGCTAGGGGTGTCAATTTTTGACACGACACGAAACACGACCCGAACCCGACCCGGAAAAATCCGAGTTCGGGTCAACCCAAACCCGAAACGGGTCGGGTTCGGGTTCATGAAATCAACCCGTTTTAAAAATCGGATCGGGTTCGGGTTGACCCGCCAACCCGAAATTGACCCGAAAGTGACCCGAAAGTGACACGAAAAATCATTTTTGACCCGAAAACCCGAGATTGACCCGTTTTTGACCCGATTTTTACCCGAAAACCCGAGATTGACCCGATTTTTGACCCGAAAATTAGCAATTTTCGTTCAATCTCGGGTCATTCGTGTCGGGTCGGGTTCGAGTTCAGAAACCTGACCCGTTTTTAAAAACGGGTCGGGTTCGGGTTGACCCGAACAGTGCCGGGTCAGTTCCGGGTTCGACCCGAACCCGACCCGTTGACCCGAATTGACACCCCTATAGAAGGCCTCATTTGGAGCCTTTCCAGAGGGAGGAGAGAGGAAGAAGATATGGGGAAAGGAAAGGCTGTGGAGACGTGGAGGTCCAGATGCCCAGGGACCTGGGGGAGGCCATGAAACTTGCACAGTTGGTTGAAAATCAAAATAACCTGGAGAAGGGAGCTAGGAGTAGTAGTAGCTCAGGAGGCACTTACAGGTGGACGACTACCCACCTAGCCCCCAAGGAAGCGTCCCCAGGAGGGATGAAAGAAACGAAGGAAAAAGCCACAAGAGGAGGAAATGGGGGGCAGTTCAAGAGGCTCACTGAGAAGGAAATGCATGAGAAAAGAACAAAAGGGTTGTGCTTCCGATGCGATGAAAAATACACGCCAGGGCACAAGTGCAAGGATCGAACTCTTCAAGTTCTCCTCATTTGTGAAGAAAGGAAAACGAAGAGGGAGGGGGAAGCGATTCTGAGGTGGAGGAAAAGATGCATCTGGATGTGGCAGAAGTCTCTCTCAACTCCATAGTGGGATTCACTCCAAGTCACACTATGTGGGTAAAGGGAGAGATAGCTGACCGTGGAGTCATGGTGTTGATTGATAGTGGGACAACCCACAATTTCATTTCCACCCAGATTGTGGAGCTGCTGGGGATGAAGTTAGAAGATACTGGAGGCTATGGGGTGATGATGGGCACAGGGAAGGTAGAAATGGGAAGAGGAGTCTGCAGGGGGTGTTGCTGAAGATCCAAGGCATACAAATGAAGGAAGACTTCCTTCCCCTAGAATTGGGGAGTACGGATGTCATCCTAGGGATGAAGTGGTTGCAGACATTGGGGGAAACCAAAGTAAATTGGGGCACTCTGCGGATGGAGTTGATAAAGGGTGGAAGGAAGAGGGTGATTCAAGGGGATGCAGGGCTGACCAAGGCAAGAGTTTCTCTTAAAGCCCTAATCAAGACAATTCAAGAGGGGGAAGGCTACTTGGTGGAATTACACTAATTAGAAGGAGTGAGTGTGGAGGAAGGGGGAGACATACCCCTCTCTGTGCAGCCCTTGATCCAGGAATTTGAGGAGGTTTTTCAACCACCTCTAGGGTTGCCACCATCCAGGGAGCAGGAGCATGCCATCACGTTAAGGGAGGGAGTGTCACCTGTTAGTGTACGACCAAACCGTTACCCTCAGTTTCAGAAGGATGAAATATAAAAGTTGATCAGAGAAATGCTGGAAGCAGGGATTATTAGGCCCAGCACTAGCCCGTTCTCTAGTCATGTTCTATTGGTGAAGAAAAAGGATGGAAGCTGGCGCTTCTGTTTAGACTATCGCGCACTCAACAAGGAAACTGTACCTGATAAATTTCCCATACCAGTGATTGATGAGCTTCTGGATGAGTTGAGTGGAACAGTGATTTTCAGCAAGATCGACTTGAAATCAGGATATCACCAGATACGAATGAAGAAAGAAGATGTGCCCAAGACCGCCTTTAGAACTCATGAGGGACACTATGAGTTCCTAGTGATGCCCTTTGGCCTCACCAATGCCCCAGCTACGTTCCAGTCACTCATGAATAAGATCTTCAAACAGTATCTCAGGCGATTCGTGTTGGTATTCTTCGATGACATCTTAGTATATAGCAGAACAGAGGAGGAGCATTGAGGACACTTAAAGAAGGTGTTAGAGGTTCTCCACGAGCACCAGTTGAGGGCTAACTTGAAGAAGTGCTGCTTCGCACGAGCTAGTGTGGAATACTTGGGGCACGTGATATCCAAGGAAGGGGTAGCAGCAGATCAGTCCAAGATTGAGGCCATGCTTAAGTGGCCACTGCCCAAAAATCTAAAGGAGCTGAGGGGATTCCTAGGGCTTACAGGTTACTACAGAAGATTTGTAAAAGGATACAACACTATAGCTTGGCCACTCACTGAGCAGTTGAAGAAAGATGGGTTCTTATGGGGGGAGGCAGCTATGACAGCATTCGAGAAGTTGAAGAAAGCTATGACCATAGTCCCGGTCTTAGCTTTACCAGATTTTACTCAGGTCTTTATAGTGGAGACAGATGCATCCGGATACGGACTAGGAGTAATGCTGATGCAGAGTCACAGGCCCATTGCATATTTCAGTCAGGTGTTGACTGTCAGAGCCAGGCTCAAATCTGTCTATGAGAGGGAGTTGATGGCAATTGTTTTGGCCATCTAAAAGTGGCTGCCCTACTTACTCGGAAGACATTTCATCGTCAGAACCGACCAACGGAGCCTGAAATATTTGTTGGAGCAGCGCATGGTAACAGAGGAGCATCAGAGATAGCTATCCAAACTGCTCAGGTATGATTTTGAGATTCAGTATAGGCCAGGGGTAGAAAATAAGGCAGCAGATGCCTTGTCCAGGTGCATGGGGGAGCTGCAGACAGTGGTTGTGTCAGTCCTAATGATGCTAGATTGGGAAGCCATAAAGGAGGAGAGCGCCATTGGCGTTACCAGGTGCGAGATTTGCCAAAGAAATAAGTATTTAGCTATGTCACCAGGGGGGTTACTGCAGCCATTGGCGTTACCAGGATGAGTCTGGGAGGAGATATCTATGGACTTCATTGATGGGCTACCCCGCTCTGAGGGATTCACTGTGATTTTGGTGGTAGTGGATAGATCGAGCAAATATGCTCACTTTATTCCTCTACGCCATCCATACACTGCGGTGACAGTAGCGGCAGTTTTCATCAGGGAGATAGTCAGATTACACGAAGTGCCCGAGGCAATAGTATCAGACAGGGATAAAGTGTTCCTCAGCCATTTCTGGAAAGAATTGTTCAGACTGCAGGGGACGGTGCTGAAAAGGAGTACTGCTTACCACCCACAGACAGATGGTCAAACAGAAGTGGTCAACCGGAGCCTGGAAACTTATCTGAGATGCTTTGCATCAGAGACACCCAAGCTATGGGCTAAATGGCTATCATGGGCCGATTACTTGTACAACACCTCTTTTCATTCAGCCTCTCAAATGACCCCATTTAAGGTGTTGTACGGAAGGGATCCGCCCCACTTGGTGCATTTTGGGAGTAGCAGCACGCCCGTATCTTCAGTAGAGTATTTGGAGGAGAGGGATAAGACACTAGAAGAGTTAAAAAGACATCTGTTAATGGCTCAACAGATTATGAAGAAACAAGCTGATGGGCATTGGAAGGATATTCAATTTAAAGTGGGCGAGAAAGTATTCTTGAAACTCCGTCCATATCGACAAAAAATGGTCGCCAACCGAAGGAATGAGAAGCTTGCTCCAAGGTACTTTGGGCCTTATGAAGTGTTGGCGAAAATTGGAGCTGTGGCATATCGTTTGAAGCTACCACCGACGGCGACGATCCACCCCGTTTTCCATGTATCCTAGCTGAGGAGAGCCATTGGGGATTATGCTACCAGTACGGAGTTACCAGGGACATTAACTGAGGAGATGGAGATGATACTGGAACCTTTGGAGCTCATGGAGGTTCGTCAGAAAGCAGATGGAGCAACTGAAGTCCTGATCAAATGGAAGAACCTCCCTGACTACGAGGCCACGTGGGAGCCATACGAGCGGATGAAGCGACAGTTTCCTGACTTCCACGTTGAGGACAAGGTGGTTCTTTGGGAGGGCGGTAATGTTAGACCGGTCCTCCTTGGACCGGTCCAGCCGGCCCAGCCCCTTGGGCCGGCTCAGTTTGTATACAGCAGGAGGAGCCGGCGGAAGCCAGGGGGGAGATTTAGGTGAGGTCCACTTGAAATTCAAATTGAATCTTGGAGCCAAAAGGAGGGGAAGCAAGGGTAATTAGGTCCTTTTGTATTAGATTTGAATTGTATGCATTAAGTAGGGAGTAAAGAGAGGATTAGGGTTAGGTCATATTGTGTGATAATTTTCTTGTTCTTTTTTGGTGGCTAGGGCTCTAGATCGAATTCTAGAGATTGGGAGAGTGGATCCTCCTCTCGAATAGAGGATCCTTGTATCTTTGCTATTTTCCTTGCATCCACTAGTAAAATACAAGTCTTTTCTCAAGTATTCTCGCAGATTTTCCAAGATTTACCTCTATTTTTGCTGTTTTCCTGCTGTGAACAGCAATTTGCTTGGAGATTTGCTGTAAAAGTGAATAGGAAATACTTGAAATCAAGTATTTTCTATCAATTTCCTTCTCAGAATTTGAGATATTGACAGAAATACTTGAGATTAACAAGTATTCCCTATCAAATTGGTATCAGATTTTTTTACTAATGGTTCTTAATATCAGTGAAGAATTAGAAGACCAATGCAACAATATCCACTTTAGCTCTTTAACTTACAAAGATCCAAGAAAGCAACATGAAAACTTCTCACTCACAATCCTCAGCAACTCCAACAAAAATCAAATTTTCGTTGAAGCAGGATCTTTTGCCAATAAATCTAGTGCATTGTCACCGGTTGGAATCTTTACAATATTCACAATTTTTTTAGCAACAGCCTCATTGAAAAGAAACTTCACATATTACATTCTAGATTTTTAGAGAAGGACATCACATTTTGATTATCACAAAACATGGGCATAGGAGCAAATAGTGGCTAAATTGGAAATCAACTTTTCGGACCATGTAACTTACTTTTGTATCTTCAAATGCAGCAATGCATTTAGATTCGATTATAGATAAGACTACAACTGACTTCAAATTAGTCTTCTAACTAATCTTATTTCAAACTATCTTAAACACATAACTATAAAAGATCTTTAGGTCATCTCCAACCAAAAAACTCAATTTTCACTTCAAAATATAGTAATACATCAAAATGCAATAACTTGTCTCCAATCAAACTCCATTTTCTAATGCCAAAAAAAGAATATTCCAAGTATATTATTTCCCATATTTTATTTTACATATTAAATATTAATTTTTGAATTTAAAAAAAAAAATAACGGGTGAACAATGTGATGCCAATCTGTTCACCCGCCATCAAATAGCGACATTTTTGCCAATTGGATGGAGCGACGGAAGAACACCATACATGTGTATGGCGTTCAGCTGGAGATGCTCTCAAGAGTATCAAAATAACTTGTAAAATCTAAATATCATATAATTACTTCATCTACATAATCAAAATTTTCATAACTTAATCCCCTCTCTCCCCCCATCATTTGTTTCTTGGCTCCCAATGACGTCATTGCAGAGCCACTTGGAAGTAAGGTTGGGCAATTTCTACCTTCCCTATCCCTGTCTACCATTCACTTTGTACCTTGCCTAACCCTGTCTACCGTTCACTTTGTACCAAAATAGCACTTGGATACCAAAATGATCCAATAATCTCCCCATCATGATGAATTTTTTTATTCTCATCAAGTAAACAACTAAGGCACATTATGATATTATTAGCCAAAAACAAGCACTCTAGACTATCACTTTTGTCTCCACCTATTCCTTCCTAGCTTTGTCAAAATTTCTTATGTTGAGTGCAGTGTGTAAGCATGTTAAATCACAAATACTAAAAAAAACCATGCTTCTTGCTCTTAAGAAAAGGTAATGATTATGATGATCATATTAGAGTTGGCATGTCTTATGAATGTCCATTGTTCAACCATTTCTTTTAGTGTGTCATGTTATTAGTCTCTCTTTCTTCCTACTCTTTCAATACTTATTTTATCTACTCATCTCCTGCAGGTATTTTCTATCCTTCAGTGTGCCTACCTAACCCACTAACTCTATTATCTTCAATAGTTGCTACTCTTATCATCCTTCTAAAGTAATCATTCTTCAATCCATCCTTCTTAAATTTAACATACATTTATCTTAACACTCTCATTTATCATGCTCAACTTAACTATCAATACTAGAATACGCTATGACATAATGGATGATAATCTGTAGTCAATAAATATAGATGTTGATGGCCAAATCAATCGATTAATTGGTTGCCATAATGTATTTTTTAGAAATCACCGGTTCTTATTAACCAACACAACATTTCAAAAAAAAAGAGAGAAAAAAGTATAGGCTGCTTACCAGTGTCATAAATTGCAGAAATGAAAAATGTACTAAATTCCAGGCTTATTCAATGCCATGAACTTGCACTGTTCATTCATGGCAAGCAACTGGGCCTCCTTTTTGTCTAGGAGATTCCTTAATCTAACATTCTCATCCATGAGTTTCTGAACTTCAGCCTCTTTCTGCACCGTTTCATTTTCAAGGCGTGAATTCTTCTCCATAAGCCTGTTTTAAAAAAAAAAAGACATCAATTTGACAGAGATTACCTTCAACAACTTGAGATTTGATTTCAATGAAAAGGCATGAAAGTCAGTTGACAATCTACATTTTCTTGCTGTTTTTATTCAAACAACAACATTTGAGCATTAATATAATGTAAGAGCTGATCCATTACACATCAGCAAAATATAATAATTCACTATTTAGTCAGTAATGTTGGTCATGACAACGCACCATTTAATGAAATATAAAATGGTTTGGTTACATGATTTTTTCTTTGTCCTAAGGATAAAGGCAAGCCTATCCAAATATTTGAAACCCCGTCACTAACATTTGAGCATTAATGAAAGTACAAGTTTATCAAAGATCCATCAGCTAAATATAACAATTAACTATTGAGTGAGTAATGCCTGTGATGTAAAACTAAATGCATAGGTAAATATGCAATGTTTGAAATTAAACGCATTTTCAATTAGAACAACAATAATTAAGTTTACTTCAGCGATTTAAACAAACCTTGAAAACAAGAAGATTGTGATCTAAGCTTAGCCCAAATTACACGATAAGAGTTAGAATCATGAATAATCAATTCCAATCAAGCTTAGCATAGCATGAGAGATTTTCAAAGGAAATTCCTAAATTAACATTTAGACTATTCACTAATTGGGTCTACTCACTCACACTCTTGATATTTGGTTAAACGGATACAAGTTGCACAATCTTTATGATGTCACAATGAAGGGAAACTTAGAAGGGAAAAAACTTGGAGGAGAGTTCACCATTGTCAGGGTTTAGAAGTTAGTCGCCACTGGACGGGAGGGTGTTGTTGTTCGATGGCGGTGACAAGGGAGAAGATGATCCTCTCTACATTGTCTTCAACAGTTTGATCGTCGGCAAAGTCGATGTTGAAGAACGGTGACCGGAGGACGTCGATGGACCCTTGGTCGTTGAATACGAAGCCGTTGTCTTGTTCAGGATACACCATACATGAGTGGACGACATATTAGGAGTTGGGGCACCTTTGGACGGCAAACGTAGTCGTTCCAGACAACAGGGCAGCAAAGGAACTTTGCTGAAATTTCTGGACAGATGTGGGAGACCTTGGAGAGATGGCAATAGCAGAAAATAGGAAGAGATTAGGAGTAATTGAGGTGGAGAGAGGAGGGGAAGGGGCTGGTCATATGGAAGAGGGAAAGAGATTCTAGTTCCATATTTGAGATATTATTTAAGGAAGGGAAGTGGTTCCAAAATCTGAATTTTAAATTCAGATTTAATGGGAGAGGTAATTGGGAAGATTTGAAATTCAAATTCCCAAACAAAGGGGAAAGGGAGTGAGGGGCCGCGGGCTATGAGAGGAGGGAAGATTAGTGAGCTTTAATTGCTTGCCAATTCAAGCAACTTAAGTTGGGAAAGAGGATTTAAGAAGAGCTCTCCATAGCACTTCTCTTGGAACCCCACACCATACATGATTGACCCAAAAAAAAAAGAGAAGCATGCATTACAAAAGATTGATTGATTTAAGAAGGGAGAAGAGGAACAGAACATAGTAGACTTGGTTGAGCCAAATACTCTCAAACCATAATATCACAAAATACTAGGTTTTTTTTACTTTAACATCAGTTCCAATATAAATTATAAAAGATCCCATCGAAGTATCTCCAAGGAAACATCTTTCAATATAGAAAATATCAGCAACAAACAGTTCAATAATAAATTACTTAATAGTCTAAACCTACAATGTTCCAAAGCCTAAAAAAGGAGATTCTTTGTCTAGAATTTGCAAAACGACCATCCAGACAACATATAATCAATCAGACAAACAACTATCTTTTGATTTAGGCTTTGTTTGAGATGGCTTTTTTACTGTTTCTCGAAGTAGTTTTTTAGTACAAAATTTTAATTTTTATACTAAAAAACTACTTCGAGAAGCAGTAAAAAAGCCGTCCCAAACAAAACATTAATTGTTTTAAACAGACGAAATAAAAACCATTCAAAAATCATAAATGTCATACCTATCAAAAACATCCCTCGTTAGCATGTGAGTTTCTGGTGAAAGTGCTTCCTCTCTGGATCGTATGAGATTGTTAACATAGGATTTCAGCATTTCAAAATCTTGCTTCACGCGAGAAAGCTCTTGCTCATTTTCAGCTGCGTGCTGCTTCTGCCTGGATGTTTCTAGCACCATATGTTCAACCTTTTGCCTCATCTCATTAAGCTTCTCATTCGTACAAGCTGCAAAGTTTTCCATCTCTTTAACCTTTGTTGACATTCTCTCAATTTGTAGTGCCTTCCTCCTAAGTTCTGTCAACCCTAAATTTACTTTTTCTTTTTCATTAACAACTTCAGTTTCTGCAATGATGACCCTTTTAACAAGTGACTCCATAATATCTGTGACCATGCCAACTGACTTCAATACTTCTCCAGTATATGCTCGATCATTAGCTTCAAGTGATCCAAGCTTAAAATTACTAGTTAATGAAGCTTCTTTTGCTAGAATTTCAAAAGAAGGATTCAAAACCTTGGAACAATCCAATAAGGCTGCACCATGTACATTGGTAAGCTTTGCTCCATCATGTTTTGTCACACAAGAACACTGGGATAAATGCATAACTGCCATATTTCTAGCCTTAGATTTAAGAAAAGTGAGCAATGTTGAAATAGTTCCAACTTTACACCAAAGAATATCCAGCTCACTCTTTGCATCATCTTCTGAGCACTGAATGCCAACTTTTAACTCCAATAACTTGTCCCGCAGTGCATCAACTTGAGATTGGAAAATCTCCAAGTCCTGCTTCCAAGAAATCTCTTCTCCACATGTCTGCAAATCACATACCATAGCTCCATTCTCCATACTATCCTTACCATGTAACATGAAGGAATACTTTTAGGTGAAGTTCAGTAAGAATTTAATAAATGATTAAAAGGAAGTGCAGCAAATACACGTTATTCATCAAAACCCTTAGAAATTAACCACTAATAAGTACAATTGCAAATGAAAATTGCTGAAAATCAAATTGAACTAGTAAATAAGCATGTGTAACAAGCATGTACTTGAAAAAAAAATTAAAAAAACATAGAAGCCAATAAGCTAGACCAAATTTCCAATGAAAATGTCGACAGTGTTAGAAAGTAGATAAATGGAAGGGGAGATGGGAGCTAAGGTGCATCATAGATCATTTTCTAATAAGTCTATATAGTCATCATATATTAGAATGTTACTCAAACGGCTCAAAATAAAAACAAGTACAAGTTCACTTCTCAGGCATTCCACTATTTCAAAGAGTATCAGCCTTCAACTACTCAAGACCATCATCTAGTCTGTTTACTCTTAGATGAGTAAAGGTATCCGAGATGCCTCCAATTTCATTGTTCAGGAGGTATATTCAAAGGAGTCTGCCCCCCCCAACACATAGGTTCAACTACGTCTTGGAGCGATCCTTCTTTATTTATTTTAAATTCAATAAAAGGGTTAAAGCATCTCCAAGATCTATGGAGATGATTATTCTGATAGATTTGTATGCTAGGGATTATTTAGCCTCTAATATCATTATGAGGACATCTAGCACCTCCTTACTCGTCAATCTTCCTGATCATGAAACTTCACTGCTACCTTCTGGCCATTCAAGGAGTTCAAATAAATATTGGGGTCACCAATTTTTCACCATTTATTTAAGACAAAAAAAGAGCATCTTTGAGAAGTATAGCGAAATAAATTATTGGTGTCATTTTGCGTAGGTGTAAACCTTATATTAATTTTACACCTTGTCAATTCTTGCATATTTTTCATCACAATCATATTATGACGTAGATGATGTAGTGCATCACTTGGGAGAGATGTCCTAGTTAGCCCATGTCTTTTTTTGCACCATAATTGGTTAGCTTATAACATGTAACTTATGGTTGATGTCCTGAGAAACCTTTGCTACTACTCACAGCACAGTAATCAGTTTTCGCCGTGAGCATGGCTTCTAAAGAACACCATAGAACTAGAAAAATTCATATTTTGATTCATAATATTATTTTCAGAATAAGTTTTAAAAATTTTGATCGACCTAAAATCAATTCTCAATCTTTCTCATCTAGTCTTGGAACTAGTAATGATAGTTCTTAGAATGGGAGAGTTCTTACTCAAATAAGTGTCAAAAGAAAGCGAGTTCATGCTTCATGGATGATCAAGACGTCAATATTATTTTAAGAAAATAAATATGGAAAGAACATAACATCTTGCGAGGGTTTAATAAAATGTTCAGCTATCCATGTGTCTGGCATGTCAACATAGATATCCTCAAGTATGCACCTGCGTTATAGCTACCAAAAAGCCATATATTATTTTTAATGAATAACATTCTTGAATAAAGTTATGATGCAGATTAATAAAATGTAATTTATTTACATATTTTCTTATCCCGCGACTCCAATAAGTGAAATGAAATAGAGAAATAACAAACAATAATGCAACTTTGCTTGACTTTACAACACAATTTTTATTTAAGTGATAAGTATTAAGAACATCAAAGAACAAATCTACAAATAATGGTGTATTTTCAAAAATATTTACTGAATTGCAAGCTTAGTTTAGTAGGCTTCGACACCAGAGCTTCAATAACGCTCAAACCTCATCATTCCATTAGATTCATAGATATCTTTGAAACAAGGACATCTCATACGATCACCATAAAAATATCAGCTATAAAGCGTTTATGATTGTAATAAAATGAACTATATTCTGCAAACTTACATTTCCAACTAGGTGACCAAGCTTTAATAATACTGATAAATTTTTTTAAATGCTTATAAGTGTTGTTTGCAAGCATTAGCAATCATCAAACCAAAAAAAAGGAGATAACATCAGCAAAGAAGAAAACTAATAATAAATAAAATTTCAAATCGATGCCATTCTCATAGGTGAAACCCTTATTTATTTATTTATTTATTTGTTACAAACTCTAGCTCAAGATAAATTACATCTCATTTTTCTTAAATACTCATACTCAAAAAGACTAACACCAAAAATAGTTGGGGTAAGGCTATTGCTAAAGACTATACTCAGAGAAACTGATTCCAATTGATAAAAGATGAATTAGGGTTAAGGTTTATTCATGCCAATAATATTTCATGCAAAGTCACCAATTAATTCAACAGTTTACTTTCTTTAAATATTAAAGGATAATATTATAATCAAAATTCAATAGATTACAAAATAATTGAAATAATCCAAAGAATTCAATGAGGAATTAAAACACATATAATCAATGAAGAAAGTGAACTTAACTACCATAAATTAATTCCCAATAAAAGCTTCCAAAAATTAAATTTGTGGCGTGCCGATTTTTTATCATATAAAGAGCACTAAACAAATAATAATCAGTTTAAATATATCAACAAATACCAAAAAATAAAAGACCTTTTGCTATCAAGCTAATCCAATTAGCTCTGCAAATTCAATTTTTGTTGAGCATCTAACATAATTAGTTTTCCCAATAAATAAAGTATAGATAGTATAATTTTCTCTAAAGACACTTCAGGAGATCCATTAGTTTAATGATGAGCGTGATCAACCCAAATAGTCTTAAAAAGATTGGGATTGGTTTTCCCTCTCATCTCCCTCTCTACCAAACTCGGAAACGCCTATTTCCCAACCACTTGGGGTCGCTTTTTTTATGCAAATGTTTGTAAGTTCTTAGATAAAAGTTTCAAAAGTGATCTTCAGTGATATAATATTCAAATCCATCATTCCAATAATTTTATATTACTCTACTGATATTAAATATTAGAAGTGAAACTAAAGGTGACTTCAAGCCTTCAAAATTGAAATAAATTCTAACTTTTATGAAGATGAACTCAAAAAAACAGGAAATAACTACCATTCACTTTCTACCAAACAAATTCTTAAACTTATAATCACTTCCAACAACTTACCTCTAAACAAACTAGAAATTCATCTATCCACCGACATACTCTTGTTAACAAAGACAAACAAGATCATCATAGTTGAAAGTTGGCCATGGACTTAACATTATTTCAATCGCTGAAAGCCAGAAATTCACATGCTTCGTATAGATTCTCCCCTCACCCTCGAAAACACCCAAAATAACTGAATTTTTAAACAACAGATCTTCCTCAGCTGCCACAACCTACCGGCAGAACGCAATTAGGGGAAGGGGAATTTACAACGGATCGTTCGAACAGAAAACAAAGTAAACATAAGCTAGATCCCGCCTATCTATCTGTAGGCATCGAAGGTTAAACAGGGAATATCTTGGCATCGCCAAAAGCATAACTGCTCCAAAAAAAGTTGAAGATTTGACAATAGAACGATCCCAAGGGATCTAAGGAGTTACCTTTAAGGCGATTTGGAGGAGAATGAGATCGACCGTTGCCGGCAACCCCCTTGTCCTCTTATTCTTGTCGGAGATTAGTGGGATCTGGGGTTCCGGCAAGAGGGGAGACTGCAAATCGCCTAAGCGTGGTGCGCGGAACTGTTCGCGGTGTTTTGTAAAAGGGAGGGTTCTGAACAATTTTTTATTTATTTATTTTTCTAAACAATTATATATATTTATATAATATTTAATTTATTAAGTTATATTTAAAAATATCATTAATATTAATTTAATTAAACTATATATATATATAATCATTAATAGATTGGGGATTTAGGTTAAAATTGGAGAAAAAACTTTATTTAAAAATCTAATAGGATTTAGGCAACTCTAAAAATTATTTGATAAGATTTAGTAAAAATTTGTGTAAATATTGAATAAGAGTTTGTTTAGGATAACTGTAGCTTTTTATAAAGGTAACTGTAAAATTATAATAAGGAAAATAATTTTTAAAAAATTATTACGAGTATTATAAATATCTTCATTTAAAAAAAAAAAAGTAAATTAATAACTTTTTATAGCTATGATAAACTAACCGAAAGTCATATTTTGTTGCTTAAGGAGTGGCCATGGATCAATATTATAATTTAAAAGGAAGCAAACTAGCCAAACATAATGACATGTTCCATTGAATGCACTAAATTATATGACTTATTTAGAATTAGCCAAACAGTTTGGCGCATTCTATGGAATTTGTAATTCTATTTGACGCATTCTATTGAATGCACCAAACTCTGACGCATTGCTACATTAATTTCATACTTTAATTTGGCTGATTGGGGTGAATATACTAAATGATTTGGCACATTCTAAAGAACTAGCAAAATCATTTGGCGCATCTAAAGAATGCACCAAATGATTTGGCTAGTTTTGAATGGACCAAATCATTTGATGCGTTCTTTAGAATGTGTCAAATGATTTAGCTAGTTTACTTTTTTATTTAAAATTTTATGGCAGCCTCCATTCAAGACTTTATGATAATCTTTTTTTATGACCTTTATGGCGTGAAATGAACCATAGCTTCCTCTAAAATGATGTTCCTTCCATTACGTTCTTATTCACGAAAAAACTTGAGAGGTGCTAATGAAGTCCAAACAACATTGAAACTTGATTATCTAATCACTTTAGTCATATATATATTCATACTAATCTGATCTGAATGATTACATGCATATTATTTCTGCTTTCATATATTAATTGCACTTGTAGGTTTTGATAATCTGCTGAGTTGTTAGCTCGTTACATTATTTATATGAGTTCAAAAAAAGGTAAAGACTCAATGGAGTGAGGTAGATTCATTTTGTTGGAAGGGTGCGTAGAAATGTCATTGCCCAGAACTATGAGGTACGTTTAGTGACCCATAGGGCAAGTCATCGGACTCAACCGCTTTATCTTTAAATAGAGAAAGAGGTGTTTTCCCTTCTTCAAAGTTCTAAGAAGTACCAAACATTTAACATTAAGGGAAGACTATGAGAAAATTTTCAAATAACTAAAGCTCCTCCCATCCTCACCTCTACAACTACAAAACACAAGACCAACTATTGGATCTCAAAGTCAACATGGACATCTTTAACTTTGTATTAGTCAAAGAGGATAGAGGTAATGGATCGACTATGATATGAGAAAAATATAAAAATACTAAGGGCAGCAAATTGAGGTATCCAATCAAGAAAAAGTTGGCACGGGCACTCTTGATCTTTGCTCAACAGCTCCAACCTTGCTTCCAAGTCCATTCAAGCTAAGTCATCACTGATTAGGGGTGCAAACGAGCCGAGTCGAATTCAGTTTAGACCCTTGTCGAGCTCGGCTTGTTAGTTGGAAAGTGACTCGAGCTCGTCTCACTGTGGACGAGCTCGAGCCGACTCGCGAGCTATGGGTGGAAATTTTTAAATTTAGGCGGAATTTTTAAAAATTAAACGGGATTTTTGAAACTTAGTCAAAATTTAGAAGAAAAATATACGAAATGTTTAACATTTAAATAAAACTTAGATGATTTTTTTTAATTTTTTTATATTTAAATTTAATAAATAAATTAAATTATTTTAAAAATATTAATTTTTATTCAAACCAGTGAGCTCACGAGCCGAGCCGGCTCAAGCTCAAACTCGAGCTTGAGCTCGACTCATGAGATCGATAAACTCGGCTCACGAGCCCATAAATGAGTCGACTCAACTCACTTACACCCCTCTATAATCAATCAGCCTCTCAAAGTCATGCTTAAATAAGTAGTTGAATTGAGCGAGTTCCAAATCTCCTACACATCACAAAATATCAACTGCTCCATCTGATAAGTAGCCTATTGATCATCCATTGTTAGAAAAATGGATCTTATAATATCTTTTCATCATTATAATTGGCAAAAGGTCCTTCCCCTATTTCTCCAAATGGATTGAGACAAGTTTATTAACAATCTTTTGGCTTTTATTTTGTCACCTCAATACCATCTAATTTGGACAAATTTGTATACACTTAAGAGCTAATCTGCCCAATTTATTAATTCTGAATCTATTTTAAACTAAGCACTATCTTATTTTAAGCAAGTTTTCATTCTTCTCATTCAAATTTCTTTGTAGAATAAAAAATAAAAAGACTAACTTCAAATCCTCATTTATTGAACTCAATAGACCATTTTGAATTTTTATTTTATTTTTTAAGAACTAATAAATGATGAAATTCAATTCCAAAATTTAATGTTCATAGAAAAAATAAATTATATCATGAAATGAAAGCCCTTAAATTTACATTGAAAGTAATGCAAATTTCTAATTTACAAATTAGATTAGATGAAATAAAATGTTCAAAATCAAAATTTTCTTAGTGTTTTTAACTCCATAAACAAGAATTTAGATATCACAGATTAATTCCAACTCATATAAAGCATAAATGAAAAACAAAAATGTCAGAATAGTCTAATGCAAATACATCAGGATGAACCTCAAACTCTTTAAAATTAAGCTGAGATTAATGCAATTTAAAATATCATATAAAACACAAATCTCAATGCAAATTTGACGGTTTTGAAGTCTATCATACTACTTGTTGCATAAGGATACCGTGGCACAAATTTTAACGAAAATTACGCATCATGAATTCAAAGATTACTTCGAGAAAAAAAATCCAAAGGAAGAAAAATAGATATAAACTAAGAAATCTCATAATATAGAATGCAAAGTTTAGGCTTCACAAACATATTTTAAGTTCACTTTTAAGCATAGAAACCAAATCAACAGTCTCTCCTCAAAATGTTTACACCTCCTAAGAAACCTATCCTACATAACTTTCCATACTGACAATCACTATCCATAGTTACTTCACAGCTTTCACTTAATAATAATTTTCAAATTTGGGGGAAATTTTGCTCAGACAATGGCAGAATCCATAGATTTGTATCACATAAAATATGAAATGGAAAGAGTTTATATGCCAAAATAAAAGAAATCAGAAACCTCCAATTTGATCAAAGCTATGCAACACTGACTGGCTGGGAAGCAGATTCCTTCTCTGTTTTACATCTGCAAGAAGAATTCCTCATCTATAAATTGTGTTGGGTTTGAATGAACTCAATAAGAACTGAAACAAAAATCAGGTAAGCATATTCTCACCCAATTTTAATCAGATAAGCTTAAAAAATTAACTCATGATATTTAAATTTACAAATAAATTCAAAATAAAAAAAAAATTGCATGATAAAACTTCAATCAACTTTGAACTATTGATCAACGCAGGCATGAGGCGCTTCCTGCGAGCGGTTTCCAAAAAAAAAAAATCTTATTTTCTTCTTCAATTTGAAAGCATCATATAGTATATTGATTTTTTATAATATATATACACATTACAGTGATTAATTGAATCTGAATATAAAAATCAGCGCAAGTAAAATTAAAATTTAGCCCCCCATAAAACATTTCTGACTTCACCACTAGATCAACGATCCTTTTTTCTTTTTTGGGTAACAATCACATAGGTCTCTCAAGTTTAGGTCACAATTCACTTGGTCCTCGGCATTGGATTCATATTTTCACATAGATCGTTTTGTTAACAAAATCATCACTTGAACATCTAAAGATACAAATACCCTCCACTTTTTCCTTAATTTATTTACCCTCTTTTTCTTCTAACGTAGGACCCATTCATTCTCACTCTAATATCAGCTATCTCCAATGGTTTCACCTCCTCTCTTCGCTTCTAATGCCGGCTATCTCCAACAAACTCTAATGATTAAACCTCCTGTGATGATTTCATATACTCAAACTGCTACATTTGAATTGGACTCAACTTCATTGCACAAAAAATCTACCACTGTGACAACCAATCATAAGAACCAAAAGATCCCTCTCTCCAACTCTACCTCTTCCTATTCATCTCCCACTTCTTCTCCCATGTCAACCGGGTGACTGGCCAGCCTCATTAAGAAAATAACCAAATGCAAAAATAGGAGAAAAAAAAATTATGGTTTAAGATATTTTGGTCATAAAAAATTAATCTCATTCAAATTTAAATAAATAAGAAATGCCAAATAACTACATTAATAGATTCTTTAACAGCATAAATAAATGGATCTCTTTGAAGACTGGAAATCAAGTTTAGGAACCATTATGAAATCTTACAAGGAGCTAGGGAGCAAATGAACGGTTTTTTAAGATCATGATTACCTGTTGCAATATGAGCGGGATGCAAAGTTATGATTGTTGCATTTTTGGCACATCCAGTCCCCATCACGCCATTGATTTGCACTGATATAAAGTAATTAATCAAACACAGAATGTAATGATTAACAAGCACAAATGAAGCACAATGAACTATCTTTCAGGAAATAAAGCTAGTATCCATGCTCAACTAGTTCTAGCAAAGAACAAGGATCCCACTTCATGACACCTCGTAGCAATTACTATGATTGAAATCACATTCACAGGAAAAGATCGTTAGATATTCAGACTCAGCGTTAAAAATATACATAGAAAAATATGCTTCGCAAAGCTTTATTGATTATCAAACTATTCTCCATTTTGCAGGACTCATTTGATTAGGTTACCCGCGTGCTCTGCACTAGGATAAGTGCAAACAGAGAAAAGTATGACAAAGGCTTCGTTTGGGACAGCTTTCTTACTGCTTCTTAAAGCAGCTTTTTAGTATCAAAATTAATATTTTTCTACTAGAAAGCTGCTTTAAGAAGCAGAGAGAAAACCATCCCAAACGAATCCAAAATCTCCCACAAGTATTGCTTCATCCGCAACAAGAAAACTGCTTTTCACCAAGAAAAAAAGTAAATTTTTTTCGACTGACTACAACAGTAACAACTAAATCAAATAAAGCCTGAAGTTATTACCTTTTCAGCTTGGGAAAAAGGACAACAACTATCCAAGGTGTAATTGCATGTGCTGACCATATGCATGTAGACTACATGCATCTGCGGGTTTAAAAATTCATTTACTTGCAAGTTTTAAAGGCCTATTCACGGCTTCCTTCCCCTCCCTTCTTCCCATTCCTTTTCCAGTTCTCAACCTCTAATTTTAGTTAACATTCTATCTTTTTAAGGGAGTGCTTCTGCAGAGAAGCATGAAGAGAGTCAAAGTCCACTAGCAAAATGGAAGAGAAAGTACCGAAGGTTGTAAGTTGACAATGACATATTCAAGGTTGGGTATGTGGTTAAAGGCCCTCAAGAGGACATTGAAGGTAGAGGGATGTAATTAACAAATGAGCTTCCTGCCAATGTCATGTCCAAGGAGGGGCCAATGAGAGGTTCGTGTAAACAACCATAACCCTGTTGGCAAAGAAGTTGTCTCCGTTCATTGACTCACTCAAGAACTTGAAAAAAATGGTGCAAGGTTAGTAATTTAGAGAGCAGTTGATGATTACCCGCAATGGAATATGTGTTATAGTTCATGTCATAACAGTTTGTGTCATTGACCTTCTTTATTTCAAGACATAGTTAATGGTTAGTCCTTAGTTATCTTTATTCCAATTATCAATTCCAATGACATCATGATCCGTATTAAGATGAGTAGCGTATTTTGCTAAATGATTAAGTGTTATGCTGACATAACATTAAGGATTAAAGAGCAAGAGAATCTCCTGAAGGTGGGTAATTATGTCCCCTACAGTCTGAACAAATCCCTCCAAAAATGATTGAGGAACACCTCATCTCAGTCAGACACTATAGACTCGGGTATCTCATACAATCTAACCACCTCGATGAATGTCATTACTACTATCATTGTCATGTACGGATGTCGTAGGAAAAAAAATGAGCATACTTACTCAATCCATCCACCACAAGATCAAAATCAATATAAACCCCACAGATATGGGTAGCTCATCTATAAAACTCATGGTGACCTCCTCCAACACTTTGTCCGAAAGAGCTAGAGGTTGCAGTAACCCTCATGGAGCCATGACCATGTGTTTGCTTCTCTAACACACCTCACATATAGCCAGCATCTCCTCCACATCCTTATGCATCCCCTTGCATACAACATTTTTGCCCAACCTCCTATACGTTATCTACACCCCTCAATGACCTCCAACATCAATGGTATCAAAATGACTAACTCTTGTAGCTCCCTCATGCATCTGGACAAGGTGTCAGCCGCATTGTTCTCTAACCAGGGCCTATAATGGATCTCAAAATCACATCCCAATAGCTTCGACAGACACCTCTGATGCTCCTTGGTCATCATCCTCTGCTCTAACAAGTACTTCAATCACCTCTGGTCTGTCTTGACAATGAAATGTCAACCCAAAAAGTAAGGTCGCCACTTCTAAATGGCCAACTCTATGGCTATCAACTCCCTCTCATAAACTGACTTCAACCTTGCCCTGGCTGTTAACACCTGGCTGAAGTAGGTGATGGGCCTGTGAGTCGGCATAAACACCTCCTCCAATTCATACCTTGATGCATCAGCCTCCACCACAATAACCTGGCTAAAGTTTGATAGGACCAAGACCAGTATCATGGTCATGGCCTTCTTCAATTTCTCAAAGGCCTGGACATCTGCCTCTCCCCACATAAAACTAACCTTATTCAGCTGCTCCGTCAGTGACCAAGCTATAGTATTGTATCCCCCCACAAACCTCGTATAGTACCCAATCAACCCTAGGAAAACCCCTCAGCTCCTTCAGAGTCCTAAGTAGAGACCATTTCAATATAGCCTCAATCTCAGCTTGATCAACAGACACCCCCTCCTGAGATATCACGTGCCCCAAGTACTCCACATTGAGCTATGCAAAGCAACACTTCTTCAAGTTGGCCCACAGCTGATGCTCCTATAACACTCCTAGTATCACCCCCAAATGCTCCAAATGCTCCTCATCCGAACAGCCATACACAAAGATGTCATCAAAGAAAATCAGTATAAATCTCCTCATGTATGGTCGAAACATCATGCTCATTAGGAACTAGAATGTAGTAGGGGCATTGGTGAGACCAAAAAGTAACACAAAAAACTCATGTCCCTCATGTGTCCGAAAAGTAATCTTCAGGACATCCTCCTCTCTCATCTTGAGATGATGGTACCCAAACTTCATATCTATCTTTGTGAACACTACTGTCACACATAGATCATCTGATAACTCGTCTATCACTGGAATAGTAAACTTATTTGGCACGGTCAACTTATTCAAGGCCCAGTAGTCCACACAGAATCTCCAACTCTTATCCTTCCTTTTGACCGGTAGGGCCAGACTAAAAAAGAACTCATGCTCGGCCTGATGATCCATACCTCCAACATCTCCCGAATAAGCTTCTTAATCTCATCCTTCTGAATATGATGGTATAGCCATAAGGCCTAACACTGATCGGTAACACCCCCTCTATAATACTCAAAATGCTCAAAATAAATATAAGCATAAACATCCTATAAACGTTAACTTATTTTTATTAAACTCTACTTTTAATTTCGAGTGTTTTGATATATAACAGTATATCTAAAAGCCCAATAAACTATTATCATTAAACGATATTAATTTCAATGTTCATGTAGCTTTTGTTGAGCTAAATCAGCCATTTAAATAGTAATTAATGCATCCTTTTGTAGCCTCCACTTAGCCAAGCATGCATGGGGAGGATGGGGATCATACAGCTGAGATAGTAGTGGAATTTTAGTAGATAGCCTCCAATTGGTTCACGACCTGATTGAAAATTAAATTATGGATAGCCCCACTATCTATCAACACCACTATCTCCATGTTTGCTATCTCTCATTTCACTTTCATTGTGTAATTTGGAGTGAATCCCACCACTGAATTCAAGCAGACCTCTGCCACATCTAAATGCAGCTCGTCCTCCACCACTGCCTCACTCCCACCTCCCCCCTCAGCTTCCTCGTCATCACAAATGATGAGAACATGAAGAGTTCGATCATTAAACCTATGCACTGGGATATACTTATCATCACATATGAAGCATAGCCCCTTCGCCCTCTTCTCATATTGAAGTTTTCCCTGGTTCCCCATCCAAAGGTCCTTCATTTGGGGTCTCTCCCAAGGAATATTTGGTGTCGGCCCCTTAGGTGGCAAACTGCTGCCTTTAGTCCCACTCTCCAACTGCTTTTGATCATCCACTAACTGGGCTAACTCCATAGCCTCTCCTAAATCAAGAGGCCTTATTATTCTAACTTCCGCATGAATCTTTGGTTTGAGACCCTTCATAAAGTCCCCCTACATTACAGTCTCCGACAGTCAGTCCAGTCAGGTGGCAATATACTCAAACCTCTCATGGTACTCCACCACAATCTCTCATGTGTTAGAGCGAAGAACTGCTTATAGAAATCTCCTTCCCAACTGGTTCGAAAATGTTCTAACAGGCAGTCCTTAAACTCCCTCCAACTCCATATGGGTTGCCACATATCTCTCTACTGATACCATGCAAATGTCTTCCCCTCTAAGCACAGGCCAATTGCCATCAATCTCTCCTCCATCAACTCATTGACGGCAAAATATCTTTCCAACATGTAGATCCACCCATGTGCATCATCTCCTTCAAAAATAGGCATCTTCAGCTTCCTCACCCTTGAATCTCCTTTTTTCCCTCTGTTTCCTCCATAATCTCTCATTCCCCAAGTGTCCTGATCATCCCTTGTACGCTCATACCCAAACTCTTCGTCAAAATCTCCACTCCTTTCAAAATTAGCACCTCACCAATCATAATCATCCCCTCTTCTTTCAAATTAAGCCCCCCTTCATTCATACCCAATCCCCTCACGCTTCTCCCCATAACTTCTACCTATCTCCTCCCTAAGAATGGACTCTAGAGGAGGTCTTCTCTCTTCTCCCTTCAAAATCTCTATCTCTTGTTCTTCCCCTCTCATTATCGGATTGGGTTCTCCCCACTCACTTGAATGTCATCTGCCTCCCACGCCTCCGACGATGCCGTTTGGTTTGGCCCTCAAGCAACTTCTCCATCATTTCCTCCATGATGGCAAAGTTCCCATCAATTTTCTCATGGAAGGATGAAATTTAAGTTTTGAAATCTAAAATTTCATATTTAAATTGTTCGATCTTCCCTTTCAACACTTCTACCTTTTTTCCTGCCATAGGAACCAAGATCAAGGTAGGGGTAGACCTAAAAAGACTTGGTTAGAAAATATTAGGAATGACCTTTCTTTATTAGATTTAAACGAGAATTTGACTTTTAATAGGACACAATGGAGAAAAAGGATTCATGTAGCCGACCCCACGTAGTGGGAGAAAGGCTTGATGTTGTTGTTGTTGTTGTTGTAGGAACCAAGATCAAGACTCCAAACAACAAAGACAGCCAAAAAAACAATGGATTTGGTCTTCAAACAGCAAAAATCAGCAAGATCGGAGAGAAAAACGCTGCAGCAATCAGCGAGGAAGTCCTATATCTTAGCCTAGGATATTGCTCTAATACCAATTTGTTACGAAGTGATGCACTTTGCACCAAATCAGCGAACTGTAATGGGAAATTGGGAAGAAAATCACAGCACAAATCTTTTTATTGCACAAAATATGAAAGAAAATAGCAAGATACAATTGGATCTTCAATTGGAAAGAAAGATATGGCTGTCCCAAATCCCTAGCCGCTAGCTAGAGCCCTCATAACCTAAGAAACCCTAATTTCAGCAAACACCGGCATAAAAGGAAAAAACTGAACCCTAGGAAAAATATATTTAAAGCATACAATAGCAAAATCCCAAAACAGCTCCTTGCTTTTCCCTCCTAGCCACACCCTCCTCCAAATTCAAAATATGCTCCCTTGGCCCACTTCAAATGGGTGGAATTCCCCACGCTGCCTAACATATACCCTGGCCGGTCCAAGGTGGATTGGTGGACCGATCAATCAAGTTTCTCTTAAGTGTGTGAAAGAAAAGAGTACGTTTGCAAATAGAAGAATAATAACATAAGATAGGAATTCTAGTAATAATTTGTGTTGATTTGTACTAAGTAAAACTTGTTGAAAAAAAAATATGCATCTTACGGAGTGCTTATAAATAAAACTTTATTGTTTAGCGGCTCTTTTGAAATTAGATGACCGTCATGTTAGAAAATATTCAGAATGTTTAAGAAATGTGATGTAAATTTAAATTCTAGTCCAACCATACGTTATCTCCTTGATATTTCAAACCCCTGGGCCGAGTAGCAATAAATATGACCATAAAACAGCATAATGCATTAGATAGGGATAAATCAAAATACAAAATGTGCATGATAAACAATAGCAATATTAAGAAGGAAAAAGTGGTTTCAAAAAATAGTAAAGACATAAGAAAAAAAAATCAACTAGTTATTATCACCCTTTTCCAAGAAGTGTAGGCATGGCTGACAACTGAGAAGCCACATTTGGCGAATTCCTGCCATAGTATTTCGAATATAATCCATGTGCTTGACTACCATTAGGTCCAGGAAGGTTCTCCAAGTCCGGATAAATATAGTGTGCCTCTCTTTTCTTGCATATCAAAAACAATTAGAAGACAACAGTCATAAAGACTGTCCGTCCACAAAATGGCAGTGAGAGGTGAAACAAAGAGATATTTACCAAAAACTGGTGGTTTATGTCCCCTGCATTTAACCTCTTTTTGTGCCAATCATTAGCAAACTCTTCTGAAGCCAACCGTTTGGTACCTGAAGCTACAATGAAGAAGAAAGAAAATAATTACAATCATATAATTTATACAAGAATATTTATGGATTCATAAACAAGATAAAAATAAATTTAAAAAAAAAAAATCAATTAAAATGGACTGGTTTTAAAAAAAAATATTTTTTTCTGTGCATACAAAAGAATTGAAATGGCGTGCTGATGTCGCAATTGAATTGGTGAACCCAACCTCATGTCAACTATACCAACTACGCTTTCACATGTTGGAAAGGAGGACCTTTTGAGATTGCAAATTATCCATGCAACTTTTATTTGTCAAGAGATCCTTCAGAAAGGGACAAAATTGCATTATAAACTAGACTTTGCCCAATTTGAATTATGGCCGTAAGCTGGTAAGTAAAGTCTTGACATTAAACACTTCATCACCACCAGTACTATGTACATGTCACATTCTACCACAAAACGGTAATAGCAGTTGTGATAAATCTGTTAAAGAATAATCTATATTCCATTATTTTGCGTACAATGAGCATGTGTTGCCATAATAGGACTTCAAAACCCAAAGATGCGGCACTAATGCGGGCAACCTTCACCTTCTTCTCAGGTTTGAGATAACATAAGATGGACGTGAGAATTAAGAGGATCCATGTTGTTGCAATAAACTGTGGAAAGGGAATAATAGGATTGGCAGAATTTGGAAGCAGCCGGATGATGGGGACATCAAATCTTGGAAGGTTTATCAGCTATGATGCACAGACACGGACACGGCGACACGAATACGACACGACACGAACACGGGACACGTCAGTTATTGAAAATATAGGACACGGACAAGGGTTGGACACGGTATTATAGTTTTTATATTTAAAAAATAGTGTATAAAATTAAATAAGTATAATTTTAAAAATAATTTGAAAATAATAAGTCATTTAACTAAAATTTGCGCTTAAAATGATTAGTATTAGGATGTCAAGAGTCCGACGTCGATGCCGTTTATCAGTCACTGAGAGAGGAGATGAAAATACCTTTACTGCCAAAAAGAAATGAAAATGAGAATATTCGATGATCAGACGTTGATTTGGTGTTGTGGATATGAAATAAGAAATTTAGTTTAAATACCGCAAAATACAAGAAATTATATTTAAAAAAATTCATAAAATATTTAAGATACGCGTATCGGACACGCGTGTTCAATTTGTATTTAATATTTTTTTTAATCGGACATGTTTTCAGTGTGTCCGACACGTGTCGGAGGAGTGTCGGACGAGTGTCGTGTCGGATACGGTATCGGACACTGCACGCCTCTTTGAGGAGAAGTATCGGTGCATCATAGTTTATCAGAGGTGTGGCCGTCGATCTACGGCCACGATCGAGTCATTGTACTTTTGATTTATGTCATGAATTTTCTTATTGATGTGTCGTTGTACTTGTTTTATTTTATTTTATTTCCTGTTGTACCCTTCTAGTAAAGGGATGTCGTATGTAAGCCCCAAGAGCACTTTCGTCTTTCTATTTCTTGAGTCTCATGTACTAGGCTATTTATAGCCCTTATTTTGTTTTTTTTTAAGTTAATAGATGATTGACTACAATTTCTTCCTAGCATGAGTTTTGTGAGAGTTTGAGAGAGCGGAGAGAGTTCCCTTGGAGAAGGAGAACGGCGTATCACCCACCAACCTAGATAAGTCGGTTCGTGGTTCTTCTTTGTATCTTTTCTTTTCCCCGAATTCCCTCTATCTCTCACTTCTTCTTCACGATCTTACATCTCCCAAATCAATTCCCCCCATCCACCAAAACACCTCCTACAACTCCACCTAGCCGCCGGCCTCATACCCCCATCCCGTTCAAACCACCGGCCTAACCCGCCCCCTCCCTTATTGCCTACTTTGGTTACTTTCTAATTTTGGATTGCCATAATTTAGTTGGTCATTGAATTCAAATTTTTCCAAATTTGAAATTCAAATTCTTTCCTAAATTATAAAATCTATGTTATGAAAGTTTTCAAATCTTCCATCCATTGGATTTTGAATTAATTAGGATGACTTAATTTATTCTAAATCTAATCACCCAAATTAAGGGAGCATTAAAGCATCCTTAATTTCCTCCCAATCCCCCCCCCCTTTATAGCCGCCGGCCTTGCTTGGCCAAACCACCGGCCCCACTCCACTTTTCATATTTTGGGTTTTCTAATTTATGTTGAATTTATTTGGGATCAATTTGGGAGTCAAATCAATTGAGTTTTAAACTCAAATCCTTACCTCATTCTCCTAAACTATTTAAGGAAAGTTTCTAAATCAATTCTAATTTGATTTTCAAATTAAATTGGATCTAATCAAATCTTTCCTAAACTCTAAAACTAAACTTAGAAACCCAAATCTTTTCCCCCTAAATCCCTCTCCCCTCATCCAAGCCGCCGGCCTCCCCTCTCTAATAGCCCCCTCTCTCTCTCTCTCCAATCTCCCTCTCTCATTAACTCCCCATCGGAATTTAGGAATTGAGATTTCCCCCTTGATTTCCCATCTTCTACTTTCAAAATTGTGAAACTAATTTCAAATTTTGGAAGGGAAATTGCTCCTTGGCTCTCACCCCTTTCAAGTTGAAGAGAAACTTCTTTCTCTCCAACAATATTCAAGAGTGCTAGCAATCCTTGGGAAGACTTCGTCATCTAGCTTTTATGGATAGCTGATCCAGAAACTGAATACGGCCTCTCCTACGACGAGCACGCATCTTACATTCAACCTTCTTCAACGTCAACCGAGGTTCGACCACACGGTGGAAGATTACATCGAAAGAATCTTGGATACCTTGGTGGAAGCCATCGAAGAGCAATTGGAGATCGTCGAGAGGAGGATCGTCATCGATCCTTGACGAAGGTTTCCTACATTCCCCTTTTCTCTTATTTCTTGAATCTAACATTTCTCGTTGTTTGATTGTAGTCACGAAGGCCGACTATCGTCTGCTTCTGCTAAGCTTAATAAACGTGGGATTTTGAGCGTATTCATGTGCTTGTTAATCTCATTATTCGACTAGGGATTTTTATTGAAGCTACTATTTTGGCATGATGTTGTTTTCTAATTTATTTTGAAGTTTCATATCTTTGGTTATGTGATTTAGCCTAAGCGAGCGTGACCCCTCTTTCGTTTTATTCCGTTGTTTTGAATACTTATAGTTTTGTCGCTATTCTCTAATCAAGAGTTGTGCTCGATCTTAATAAATTCATTGCATCTATATGTAGTTCTACATCACCGAAACCTGTCTAATTATTAATAGTGAGATTAAGGTGATGAGGAGGAGACCACATCAAGCTTCACCCAGAAACAGCAGCAGTTGAATATAAGTACAAGAAAACTGAAGAAAAAGGAAAGCAAATTATTCTCAAGACAATCTCAATCTCAATAGAAAATTTTCATCCTAGCAACCAAAAGTCCAACTTTATGAAACTATAAATACAAATTGCCTAACATGCCAAATTACCATAAAATGTAAAAAATTTATAGCTGAAATAATCAAAATACAATAAACATGTGAGAACCGGACCTGGCCGGTTCAACTAAACCGGCCAGTTATTAAACAGAGGGTCGCGGCTCGTGAACAGAACATAAGGGCGGAAATAAACAAAGTTTTGTCTAGGGTTAGAGAGGAGATAATTTGTGTTTGTTGTAGTTTTATTTTGGAGAGCTTCCCGGCATCTAGTGGGAGAGTTGATCTACCTCTTGAATAGTAGATCAATTGAATAGTTCTTTCTTGTTGAAGATATAATCAAAATTCAACCCTATTCTTTGGATTACTGCATTTTTCCTATTGCCTCTACTTGTTGTTTTTACTTCTAAGACGCATCACGATATTCTTCTTGTTGATAAGATTAGAGAGAATAGAAGAAAAACTTATAATTATGTAGGTCAACCATATAGTCTAAAGATTTTTATTTGAGCAGATCTAAAATCGAATACGTTGGGTGCAATTTTAGTAATAATAGATGTAGTGGTATAATTGTGATGCTGAGTAATCAAGCCATTAAAAAGAGTGCTCATTTCAGATGTCTCAGGTCTATTGTTCAAAGTGATGGTGAAATAGATGAGGATATTATTAATAGAATTCACGTTAAATGGTTGAAGTGGAGGAATGTATTGGACCTGTTGTGTGATAGAAAAGTACCCGTGGAGAGACGTGCAGTACTTTATGGCTTAGAATGTTGACCATTAAAAGAGAAGCATAAAATTAAGTTAAGTGTTGCAGAGATGAGGGTGCTCAGATGGATGAGTGGCTTTACACTTAGAGATAAAATCCAAAATGAGTATATACATGAAAATGTTGGAGTAGCACCAATGACAAATAAGATTAGAGAGAGTCGACTTAGATTGTTTGGTCAAAAAGCATTGACCTTCTGATGACCCTGCTAGGAGAGCAGATGTAACAGCCTACATTAAGAAAGATATAAGTAAACCTAAAATAATTATCTAGAAAGTACTAAAAATTACATTTTTATTGGATTTTAAATGAGAATTTAACTCAAAATAAGACATAATGGAGGAAAAATAATTCATGTAGTCGACTCCACATTGTGGGATAAAGGCTTGTTGTTGTTGTAAGCAATGCTATGTTAATCATCCAAAAACATTTTAAACTCCAATGCTAGAATTCATTCCTTCAACAAGAAAAAGATGATGCAAAATAAGAGAATTTTTAATTTGTATACCGCATGATGCTCAAAATTAGAGAAATAGACCTTTTTTTTTATGGATTGGATAAGTATGCCAGAACATTCCCCGATGATCAACATGCCATCAGAATTCAAAGAGACGCATTAGTTTATATAGGCAAAGTTTCATATATCGACCCCTCCTATTCTCTAAATCTTTTTCTCCGGTGATTCTCATTTGCGAGTGAAGTTTATGAGGGAAAGTTCCAATGCAATGTTTACATCTACATCTTCGACAAGCCGATGATTATCATTGAATGTTTGTGATTTATGTTACACATATACACCCTAAACCTAATAACCTCAAAGAGCATTAGATATGAAATTACCAACTTCGGATATTGCTCAAAACTTATTTTAATTTTGATCGACACATGTTCAGCACATGATCAAACATACTTCATAACTTATTTTAGTATTTTTATACTTCAAAATTAAGACCAAACAATAGTCAAAGAAGTTTTGATCATGTGTCAAATAAGATTTGATTTAGGTCAAAATAAGTTTTGAAGAATAGTCAAAGAAGTTTTGATCAAATCTTGAACAAAAGTGTTCAATCATTCATTCCATGAAACTTCAGACAAAGTTCGAATTTATTATTTTTGCACTCATTTGAGTTATCTTGCTATGCATGCAAATGTATGCTCCAGCTACATATAAGTCTAAGGGTGTGATAGAGAGAATTGTTAGGCAATTTAAGTCATTTAAGATTAATAACATTATTATGCTGAATATGAAAGGTAGGCACACAACATTTGAATAAGCAGATGTCTACTCTTATACCTATGGAGAGCCATTACATTTATTTCTATGGATGTGTTTTTTTCCAGTAAATGTGATGTTGATTTTACTAGATGTACTGTTGAACATCAATGCAATGCTTCATGGCTTGAATTCATGATAACATTGAAAATTCACATGCTATTGCTTGATGAAAATAATTTCCATCCTGATGATATTCAAGATCACATTTTATAAAGAAATGATCAGCTTTAGGCACATTATAGTAATCTAGAAGTGTTAGATTCAAGCACTTTATAGCGATAGATATAGCCATATTTGAATATTTTATAGTTATATAGCTACATTATAGCAATTATGATTGTCCTAAACACGTCACTATAAAATAATGTAACTATTTTAATGTAATATAAGGTTTCTTATTAAAATTGAATCTTCTGCTGTATTTGCATTATGATGTCATAGCTGTTGGGATTGCATTCTACAATATTACAATCTGTTGTTTAATAAGTTCTAACTTTATTCAAACCTGCAATTCAACTATTCCAATAAAGTTATCTAATAATTTCTTATTCAAAACATATTCAAACCTTTTGATCGATTAGGGTTTCAGTAATTTTTCAAATAAGAAAGATCCATATTCAATTAGGGTTTGATAAAATATTCAACAAGGGTTCAATAAAATATTCAATCATCAATCGAGTTTTTTATTGCTCATGGTCTCAAACCAAATAGAATTTTGTTTGACCATTGTTCAATCCTCATTCGGATAACTTAAAAGAGTAGCAGACCATAGCAGGGGATAGCAGGGGCATTTGGATCCTCCAGAAATTTTGGACGTATTGATTATCACCATCATCATGTAAGTAATTGATTATCATCATCATCATCAAGATGAAGATAGAGAATTTATTCATCATCAACATCATCCACTTATAGAAATAAAATATCATTAAAAGTGAAAATAATGTGTAATTTTAATCTAATTGAAAGTGGTATAATTTTAAGCAACATGAAAGCAACTATATAGCTTCACTTTCTTTCCAAATGGGCTTGGGCAATTTGTGCAATCATGAAAACATGCATGATCTCTACACCTTCCATGAAGTTTCCAATGCAAGAAACAAGAGCATGAATGGTGATTTAAGTCCAGGACCCAATAGTATTTTATTTTCAATTAATTTGTGAAGGGAATTAATCAAAAGCAATCAAATATGGCAGTTAAGATGCTATGACTTTACAACAAAGTCAACCCCTACCTCTGACGAAATTTTATATTATCTTTCTAATGTATTTTATGATTGAAAGGTTATAAATGTGTGAGTGAGTTGTAATAAAAAATAGACTTAGTTAATTTATGTTTGACTGTTACTTGTATGCAATTTAAAATGTAGAACTTGGTAGTTCTCTCCTACATAAGATTTTGATGAGTCTTCCATCAAAATTAACTTTACAATCTTTCATATTATTCTTACGAATAACATACATCATCATCTCTATTCATGCACTACATATGTTGTCGTGGGCAACCCACCATCCATTTACATCACCAAGTAGGAGGTTTTTCTACTTGGAATGCCGGTTTGAGGAAAGTCTAAGATGGAAGTTATGTATAAGGAAAGAGTGGCAAGTTTTGGTGGCTATAGAGGATATAGTTCACGTGGTGTGCCCAGGAATAGTCAGTTACTAGGTCATAGGCATCAGATGATCGGAATACTAATCAACAGTTAAACTTTGATATTGATGTGAAGACATGAGAGAGAGTGATTGTGTGGTAGAGCATTTATGGGACAGCGATTTATCCATAAAGGAAGTAGCCACATGGCATTTTTGGAATGGTTATATGGGCAATGATAGTTGCAAACTCATCTAGATAAGCATGATATATGATGATACGGCTACGATCGTGCCAATTTATTTTGATCTATTTTTTGTATTTGATTTGTCATTGTTCTTTTTTCCTTTCTACCCTCACTTGAGGGCTTTGTCTTATGTATGCCCTAAGGGCAATAGTGTCTTTGTTATTTTCCTTCATGTGTTTGGCTATTTAAAGCCTCCCTCTTCTCATTAGAGGGTTAATGAATGAATGAATTATAAGAAAATTCCTGCACATGTATTCTTTGGAGAGTTGTGAGAGTTCTAGGAGAGAACTTTGGAGAAATTCCTAGGGAGGGAAATCAAATCACCCACCAACCTTGGAGACGGTCGGGTTCGTGGTTCTTCTTCCTTCACCTTTCTTTCGTTCATTTTCCTTTCCCTTCCTCCTTCCCCATTAAGCCACCAACATCCCCATCCAATCCTCTTTCCTCTTAGCCGCCGAATTCCCTAGCCACACTCCACCTCGACGCCAGCCAAATTCCCCCATCGCAACCACCGGCCCACTTACCGAAAATCCCACCCCACCCGCCGGCCCTTCACCCAACCGAGCCCTTCCCCTTTGGGTTTTCCCTCCATCATTGCTTGCAATTACCCCTTTCCTAATTGGTTTGAATAATCTAGGCAACTCAACTACTTTATAAATTCAATTTTATTTGAATTTGAAAAGTTACCTAAAATACCAATCCTATTTTAGGAAAGTTAACAAATCCCTTCCTGTTTGAGTTTTAAATTAATTTGGGATGAAATATCTCTTCCCAAATTTAATTCCTTAACTCAAGGAAGCATTAAAGGCTTCCATAAAAATTTCCCCAATTCCCCTTGGTGTCGCCGGCCCCTCCAAGCTCCCAGCTCCTTGATGCTTTCCAAAATAAAACCTCTCATGTGGGAAAGAATTAAATACTTTCCTAATTTAGATCATCTTAACTTTGGAAAGAATTCAAATTTCAATTAAATTGAATTTGAAATCCTTTCCTAAAGAGATTGATTTATTTTTGGAAACTCCCAAATCCTCTCAAATCTAAAATTGATTAGAGATTTCTCGCTAATTCTCTTTTCCCTTTTAGCAACCCAAGTTTGGAAGGAATCATAAATTCCCAAATTAACTCCCCATTGCTGCCCCCCCCTTACAGACAACTTGCCTCCCCCCCCCCCCCCCCACCCTTATCTCTCTTTTTTAATAAAAATCCTTCCTTAAATCCTCAAATCAAGCTCTCCCTAACCAATCCCAAATCCAGCCAGCCCCTTCCAAGCTGTCCCTGACGTTTCCCTCCCGTTTGGGAACTTTTGGGTTGCTGTCTACATAAATCAGAAGAATTATCCTGCTGTCCTGCACTATTGGAGTTCTTAAATTAGTATCTAAAAGTTCCCAGCATCATCTAGCAACCATCCAAGGTTTTTCTAAACATTAGAAGTTGCAGTCCAGCTTTTTTCCAAGTGTCAAACTGCTGTCTAGGATCTTCTCAAGACCACCTATCTGCTGTCCAGAGATTCACGCAGCAGTTCGCTGCTGTCCAGCCCCTCTGGGAGCGACCGTTGCTGCCCAGAACTATCCGCAATCGCTGTCCCAGGTTGGCTACTTGTTGTCCAAAGGTTCGAGCGTGGATTTGTTACTGTCCGAGCCGTCAAGACGCCTCCAACTGCTGTCCAAACTTGCGAGAAGGTTGAATCTTAGCAAAGGCTGAACTCTTTCCTTCTCTCTTACCTCCTTCGTTGATCCTCGCTTGTGGTTTTATTTGATTCATGCAAAATCTTGTCAAGTTCCGCTAAAAGCTTAGTATTTCGTAGGAATTGTTTGAGAGATCTTTCATACCACTACTCTTATTGTTAGATTAGGGATTTCTTGTTGAAACCCATCTCGTATGCAACGTCAAGAGTAATTGATTATTATGGGGTTTTTACTTTTCGCGAGTAACATGGCCTAAGCTTGTGTTTACCGCTCTTTGGTTTTATTTCATTGTTTGAATCATCATAAAGCTTTAATTAATTAGTTCTTACTCAATAAGCGTGCAAAATCCTTATCTAAATCAAATTTTCATATATGTCCTGCATCAATATACCCATTGGGTGTATTCGAGGAAAAAATAGTTAAGAACATGCACTAAAAAAGTAAACGGAAAAATACAAAATAGTTATTTGCACCCCAGCGAGTAAGTTATTTGCATTACCCCGATAGAAGTTCGAAATATTTGAGTTTGTTGCCGAAGAGTGCATGCCACTTGCAGGAACTGGTTCATTGCACTGTTTGCACTGCACAATAAATGAGCACTAAGTTTTGGTGTTTTGAAAGGATTGATAAATAACACATTGCAGAGGAAATGGAAATTTATATTGACGAGTATTGATTCAAAAAACAATCTCAATAAATATATTTGGTTCTTTAATTAAATCAATGAAAGATTCCAAAAAAAAAGATTCAGCGAAGGTAAAAAGTGTGCTATATTTGCAGAATATACAAGCTAAAACGAGATGAAACCCACATTAAAGATACCACAAAAAAATTTCAAGGGGTAATCATGAAATATGTTTCCAAATTTGAGAAACTTTAATTCTAACATTACAATTAGTTTATAATTTCTATATTCTCATAATGGTAGGTCTAATTCCTTCTCCGGATTATGCCTTTGGTAATTGTTTGAATTAAAAACACAAACACATCCCAACGGTCAATGATTCAAGCAAGTATGATGAACTAATGAGATACCACATATTTCAACTCTCAATTGATGAAAAAATAAAAACATTATTGACGTTCCATGATATTCAGTTGAATGCAACTGTCACTAATGAATGAACTCCAACAAAGTACAAGAAGTGGCTGTTCCGTTCAACATTTTCTTTGATATAATATTATGTTAATTATGATAAAAGGTTTTGGTTTAATGATATCTCTAAAATTAAGGCAGATTAACTAACATTAGTAGCCAAGAAATTTAAATAGAGAATAAATTGGATGATATTTAAATTACCTCAATTTAGATTGTCTAAAAAATAAATGAATAAATGTCTCAATCAACTTTAATTATTTCAAATAGAATTGCATTTTTTAAGATAACAATAAACCACACATACTATATTTGAAGGAAGCATAATGCTGCTATCTGAACAACAGCATTGGTATTTAGATAACCAGAATTATCTAAATAAAATTGAACAAAACTTAAACTAATTCAAATATAATTTAAAGTTATTCTAACCCTGCTTTCCATCGTTGACATTACACAAAAGATACAATCAATGGAAACACTTTAAAACTTACCACCAAGTATTCTAATGTAATTTATCGATCTTGGAATTCCAATCACAAATACTATTAAATGGAAAGAAAAATTAATGCCAAGAATATTCAACTATCTAAACAAATATACGATCTCTATTGATGTTACAAACTCCAAAATCAATGCCTAGCATTCCATTGTCCACAATTGGAAAATAAAGAATAAGGTCAATAATGGAAACACATGGGACAAGTTTATTGTTTTAAGGAAATGAAAGAGAAGAAATGAAAATGAAACGGATAGGGAATGATAAACAAATTAAATTGAAATTATTTTCCACCAGCACATTTGATTGGGGAGAGTTGAGAAAACATTTTTTTCCTTTCTTCATTGGTGAGAAAAAATGAGAATTTATAATTTTGAAGCATGAGATTTAACTAAATATCTTTTTTTTCCGTATGTTGGCATTTCACCTTGAAGGCTTGAATAGCAGACATAAGGGTAGTGATGATAATGATTTTGTTGACTACATAAGTCATTAATTATCTTATTCACAACCATATGAAAAATCTGAATTTAAAAATCTTTTGGAAATTTTATTGTATGAAATGTTATTTTGAAAAATATTTAACTAAATATCATTTTTAGAACTTTTATGTGATATTTATATTTATTATTATTTTCTTTAATTTGAGCATCACCTAATGGTTTTCACCTCGATATTTTTGTCCATAGTCTTGAAAAAACCTCACAATAAAGTTTGATTATTTTATTAGGTTGTACCAAATGCTAAGTGTAAGAAGTATCATTATGACTAACTCTAGTGTGAGGCCTACAATGAACAGATAAATGAAAGTAGATAGTTTATCTGGGTATATATGGCTAACCCAAAATGGATTCCATTTCCATGTTTACGTCTAAGTGGCATATTTGGATTAGATAAAGTTGCATTCTTTTCATGATATTTTTTTTTTATAAATTGTACAACAATTAAGGAGAGGAATTTTTTTCAAAGTTACTCATGCCCTAAAAATTGCGATCAAATCCTTCCATAACCGTGAAGATTTGACTTTCTCCATCTGCAATTTCACCAAAATCTCCAACTCAACATTTCGCTTATGAACAGATAAATATGAATTAGTGAGTTGTTTTCACGGCACTTAAGACTAGACAAGTGAGTTCTCCAAAACACCTTTATTTGGAAAATTGATAACTCGCAATTTCAAATACTAAACTGAGTAGCCACCGTCTCTTCCTCAAAATTTCCCTCTAAATTAAGGTCAACTTTCTCAACATATTCAACAAAGGCTTTTTAGACAAATTTGAGTCTACTAAACAAATATTTAGTCACTCGAATTATTGTTCCAACTCCTCTTCTAGCTTGTAACCTTATTTTGGCTTCGGACAAAACTTGGAGTGATCTTTACTATTTTTACCCATTGCCACTTATATTCATTGCTACTCCAACATGGGTCTCACATTTAAATCAGGAGTATGATATGTAAATCCTCCAAATTTGACGCCTAAAGATTGGCCAGACGGGTATTAGATAATCAAACAAAAATTGTGAGCGAGTTATAACATATATGAATGAAAACGTTCATAACATACTGATGGACCGGGTGAACCGGTCCCGCCTGGACCCGTGCGGGTCTACAGGCGGAAGAAGGTTTCTCATTTGGTTTTGGTGGAGAAATTTCTCTATTTTGGAGGGGAAATTAGGGCAAACCCTAATTTGTGAAACCTAAGGCGTATCACATACACGACAACAATTGTGAAAGTGAAATGGTCGTCTCAACAAGTAACTATGAAATATAATTCGTGAAATCCAATTCCCTTGTCTACAATTTTAGAACAAACTAGAATGCCTCATGGTCAAGGCATAGAGTGGTTATTCTCAAAGTAGTGATCTTGCTCAGACTAGAGCTAATAGTCCGTCTTCCAGTTTACCTCACAAAGACAAACTTTTTTTTTCAATATTTAATCTTAATCCTCAATTCTTTAAACTTTAAAAGTCTAGGTAAAAAAGAATAAGATTGTCCTTGAAAGATTTTATTTTTTAAATATAACACGTAAGATTGATGTCCCACCTGACCAACCGTTCTCACAGATAAAAGAAAAATAAAATTATATTTGTAAATGAGGTCAAAATAAATTGATCTAGTACCAGTCCATAATATTTGAAGATAGATGACAATTCTGGGAGAGGTGGAAGTTGAGCCCAAGATGAAAGTATGAAACTAACCGTGATAGAAGTAGAGCTCATTGCCTTTCATTATATTAGGAAATTCATCCTCCTTTGGAGCTCGAATCCTAAAATCTCCATCACATCCAAGCTCTTCTTGCACTAACTTGACGTTGGCCATATCAATCAAGGAAGAAGACCTAAGTCAATTTTTATGAAATTCTTCACACAACTAAGAAAGGTCTTTGACACTGCAGCCATCTAAAGAAGTTGCCAGAAGAAGCAGATGAGGAAGAGAGGAAGAAGAGGAAGGAAAGAGACTAGGAAGGAAAGAGAATAAGAGTATGAAGAAGCAGAAAAGTGGATAAAGAAGAAGAAGATCCAAGGAAAAAAATAAATCATTTTAGTTGAATTATTAAGAAGCTTGTGAAGATGAAGTGTCGTGTAATCTGGTTACATGGATCAAATCGCGAGATATTTTTGGTTTTTTATGAATTTGGAATGAAAGCTAATAGTGAAATCAATAGATAATCGAATGAATAAAACACATGTTATTGTTCAAGGATTTAAAAATCACTCTCATTTATTTGTGGATGCTAGGAGAGCCTGATCAAATCATTGATTTAGTAGGAAAATGCTTTTTTTAAATTCTCTTGTTCATTTTTCAAAAATGTCTTCCAAAGATACAAGAGAATCAGGGGACTAAATATACATAGGCTCATAACAAACTCGATAGATTCATAGTGAACTTGCCAAGCTCGTGATCTAGCAAAGGCATATCATGCCCAAGGTCTCACTAGGGCCACTGTCCTACAGCAGCACATATCATGATTTTGTAATTAATGGGTTCCTTTAGCATAATTATTCTTTGTGTTCTTCAAAAACAGTCTCATGAATATGTTAATTTGAAGAAAAAAATTTGATATTGAAGACTGCGGAGCACGTTTTACTGAATTTGTCAATTGGAAATGTAGGTTTTGCATCTAAGTGGTCTTGCATGCTTCTTTGAAGTGTCCTTTAGATAAAATTGTCATTGTCTTATATGGGCTTCACCTTTAATCAAAGCTTTTTTGTTTTAACAGAGGTAACCATCTAGATTTGCCGATTGGGATTCTCGTGTAATGCGGATCTTGTAGTAAAGGGAGAGTCAATTTCTGATTTTCTGGGGCTAAATGTTTTATCTTTTGGCACTAAAGATGTTGGCATGACACTTTGAGCGGGAAAAGAAATTATGGAATGTAAAAATTTTAGAATGATAAGTTGGATCTTCAAATTATGAGAGTAAAGTAATCAAAATCATAAGATCATTGTCAAATAAAATCCCATGAAGAGACTTTGATTGCAAATCCACCTTCGCATGTGATAAATGCCAAGCGTGAATCACGAATTCCTCAATATATAGAATAAGTTTGAATATTGAATTCATTTTATTTTGAAAACAAATGGATATCGACTTCCTAAAGTAATGAGGTGTGAGTAATTACTCCCAAAGGCCGAATTTCAATTGCTTGGTCTAATGCAATAAATAATCACCAAGTTGTTAGATTGCCACTAAGAAAAATTCCCTCTTCTCTCCTTTTTTTTAAATGGCCTTCAGTTTGATGTAAAAACCAACAAAAAAACTTGTGATGCAAAATACTTAATATAAGAGGATTTCTCAGTACATGTTATTACAAGTTATTTAAAAAAAAAAATGCAAAACACTTCCCAAAAGATGATTTTATACTTACGGTATACTTCTTGCAATTTGGATGACTCAAATCATGGCGACCTCATCTTATTGATCTTTTTTTGCTTTAATTGATCTTTCCTTTAAGGAAACTACGAATTCTTTTAATTTCCTGGCTTTGATGAGCTCTCAATTAGGCTAAGAAAGTTCCTAATCCTCCATTTCATGGCTAAGGTCTTTATGAAAGGCATAATATTTCTTTAAGTCCTGAACGTACAACTGTGAATATAGTGGGAGGAGGACAATGGAAGTATTTTTTTGTCCTTGATCATTCACCTACTCAATATAGGATAATCATAAAGAGGCATGAGTGACATTCAACCATTGATAAATTTCTCCTTGATAATAAGCGTGTTGACGAATTCCCACATTCAACTTGCCTTTTAAATCAACGGCACAATGGCCGATATTGGTAAATGGCAAGGAAATCTTTGGTTAACCAAATTGAATTACCTCTATTTCTAATCGTGATGTTGGTGTCACTATGAGCTCTCATATTCTACATGTCCAAGGTTGAGGTTAGTACTCTTGCACTTGCTGGTTATTTTAGAACTATTGCGTCTAAAGATCTTTCTAACATCTCCACCCTCTGAGTGGTTATGGGAGTGTTCTCCAAAGCTCATTAAATCATCCTTGTGATGCTCTCTTCCATCCCTACGAACTGCATATTTATAATAAAGTCTTGGTTCTCTATGTTGACTGACGCTTCTCTATATAACTGTTCTGCCTCGAGTTGTACTTGTTTTCTAAATCTTTGCACTGATCCATGCCCACCACACTTTTCAAGCTATTGGATACAGATTTATAATGGGCAATACACAAACTTTATTAGAAAACTCTCAAGGCACGCATAACTAAAAAATACCAAAAAAAGAGAGAAAATCTAGAGAAAGAAAAAAAAAGAAAGGCTCTGAGATTTCACCAAACTAGCAAAAAAATACAAGCTCAAGCATAAAAGGCCTTGTGCCCCCAAAAATTTACTTTTGAACGCTTATTTATCAATTCGGGTAAGAATCTTGACGCTACAAGAAAAACTGTGCAAGAATAAGAGAATATATCCCAATAAATGAAGCATATAGCTCAAAAGACTTGTAGCTAAAAAAGAATAAAAATAAATAGTGATAATTAACACATTAACAATCACTACTTGAAGTTCCCATTTTGACAGTTAAAGTCGCCAACTGGTCGGGTGAAAACACATACTTGATAGGTGAAGTCATGGATTGGCGCAGTGTGGTTGAGTAGCTTTTGGCTTAGGTGAGTAGGCTCGGTGGGGCCTTAGGCAGGTTATGCTTTGGTGAGATCATGAGCATTGCAAGTTCACTATGAACCTAGCGAGTTCTCAATGAGCCGGGAAAATTCATTGTCTTCATTCCTCACATTATGTTGACTTGTTTTGACCTAATTCGACTTGATTTGGCTTGAAACACATGCTCAAAGTATTTGAGACGTACAATTAGAAGGGTGCCACATTATGTTTAAACATTCAAAACTAAATATCGCGAAAGTAAGCTAACCATTTTCTAGGAAAACTATCTTTAGCAAAATGATTAAGGACTAAACAACAATGAAAGATTATTTCCTAAACCACAAATAGTGAAAAAATAACTATTAGATTAAAACTAAACAAGGAGAACTAGGGAAAATGTCATGTAAAAAGAGCGCGTGGTTACATAAGCATAAAAGAACAAACTAGAACTTGAACATGTTGGATAGGATTTATAAATTCAAACCTGTGTACGGGAAGAATAGTTATGAAATCCACAATTGCATAACCAATCACCATCACGCCACCCTTTTGGAACCCCAAGCAACTGATTAGAGCTATCCGCATATGAAATATCCCTACTGTTGCTACCAGGAAACATCGTATAACCCCAACCTAACCCCATTGGAAAGGACTGCTGAAAAGCTGAATTTCCAGGAATCCCGAAGTTCATCTTTGATCCAAGAAGATCTTGCATCCTAGCAAAATAATGCGGATGAGTTGGAAAATGTGCTCCGCGCATTGCAGTCTCCTCCTTTGGTTGGCCACACTTTTTGCATATTTCTCGAGAAGCATAATTGTTGTTACTGCACCCTATTGATTCCATTACCACACAAGTCATCCCACAGATGCATCCAGAATGAAGAATATCCACAGCAGACATGCACTAAACAAAATTAGAAAATACAATCCACAACTTGCAAGTCAATTACACCAAACTATACTTGGAATGGAACTCAAAATTTAAAAAACCGCATGTCATGAAATATAACAATCTAGACCTTTTCATTTTTCAAAAGTTAACAAACCAATATATTTATTACTCAGGACAAGTCACAGAAAGAGCTGATTAGGGCATCTCCAACCGAAAACTTCATTTTTCACGGCAAAGTAACGCAAAACTCCAAAATGGCGCGGTGATGCTCCAATCGAACGCCATTTTAGGTGTTTTTGAGAAGGTAACGATCGCTCTCCCTTTCGCACGTTTTTCCGTTGAGAGCATAAAATGGCGTGAGACCATTAAAAAGAAAATTTTCGCGTTCGGTTGGAGCGACGGAACGACTCCATACACTCGTTTAGCGTTCGGTTGGAGATGCCCTTACTACGTTTCTATTAGAATTTAGAAACCATGGATTATCAAAATTTTAGAGCATAATAAACTCTAATAAATGTAATATTTTACTCATACAAAACATAATAAACAAAAGCTACACTGTGATAACATAATTTCTGCAAGAAGAAACAATTAATCCTAATGTTGCTGGCATTCATTCATGCTGCAAAGAACAACAAAAATGGTCTGAGACCATTAAAAAGACAGGTTGCTACTATTTCATAGAGCACAGAATTGTTGACAAAATGTTATAAATAAGCTAAAAAAAGGTGGACACCTAACCTACTGCAATATGTCATAAAACCGGAGACCACCATAGGACATTGTTAATGGTAGTAATACAAGAAATATGAAAGTAGAGTGAACTATTTCCAATTTGAAAACAGAATATGTTCCTGATTCATCGAATGCGTGAACAGAAAAAGTATCAACAGTTGCTGAAAGGAAGAATTACCTCTGCAAGAAGAAGTTTAAACATAGTAACTATTAACAACAGTAACTCTAACTAACTAACCTAACAACGCCAGGGTTTCCCCACTTAAACGCACTGTAATATAACCACCAAACAAGAACAGATCGTTACGCGCACACCTCTATAAGTCAAAACATCACGGGAAAAATTACAAATCAAGCAAAAAACTAAAGGAACAAAAAATACAATAAGCTAGAATCCAAAACCCTACTCCGCCTCAAACCAACTGAAATTCCAACATAAGAGAACCAGTAAATTTTTCAAAAACCAAGGAGAAGAGGCAAAAGAACTGAATAGAAGAACGGAATAAGAAGCCAAGAAAAGAAAAAAAAAAACGAACCGGAGCAGATCCAATCTCCAATGCGAGGAAGCCATTTGGAGTCGGCCGGTGTCTTGGTATCAACCAGAAGACGCGGCTTCTTGCACCGATTGCAGAAGGATCGGAAAGCGTAGTTCCGATTGCCGCAACTCCCACACTCCCAGTCACCCTCCCTCCCCTCTTCCATAGTCCACTGCTACCAAATAGCTCCGCCGCCGCAACCGCAACAATGATTCAGTCGCCTTCCCTTCCCACTCTGGTCCTGAAGTCTTCAGCCTGCAAGCCAACGCCGCTCCGCCTCTTCCCTAGCTATCGCGGCGATATGGGAGAAACGGGACAAATTATCTCGGCGTCATATAGATTCCAAGCGCAATGGGAGGATTCGGTGGGCATATTCTCAACGGAAAATTAATAATGATAATATTTATTATTATTATTGGTGAAAAATTAAAATTTTTTTACTATATATTATCCCATAATCCAAGAATTGTCCCCATGCAATTTTTTGAGAAAAATATGTTCAAAAAAATTAATTCAAATTAAATTTTTTATAATAAGAAATAATTTTTTTTTGTTTACAAACTATTGTTTAAAATATAGCCATTGAATTTTATTTTTTTTTCAAACTCAAACTCACTTGCAACTCTAATTCTAACATGATTTAAAGTCATGTTCAGACATCGTGCTGAGTTTGCAATATTGTGGAAGGCTAACAGCGGGGCATTGATGAGCGTGTGAAAAGAAGAGGAGTTTATAAATGTTTTTTTTTTTTTTGGTGGGTGGTGGGCGGAGGGAGCAAAGAATCGACGATATCCAATCGCACCTAAGGAAAAGAGGAGTTTGTCAAGGTTTTGGGAATGAGGCTTTTGATGTGATATGACGACATGAAAGGAGAAGAGGAGTTCATGAGGGTTTAGGCATGCGGCATAAACGGAATCCCATCAATATATGAAAAAGCAAAAATTCTGAGGCCCAGACTTCTGTCGGACCACCTCCTAATACCCAAACTTCTATCAAGTCACCACTTGAGGCCCGGACTTCTGTCGAACCACCACCTGCTGCCCGTGAGGCCCGGACTTCTACCAGAACAACATCTGACACCCAGAGTTATACTAGAATACCACCCTACTACTACGGTTTTTCTGACCCCAGCCACTGTCACCTATTACGGTCCTTCCGACCTTCATCGCCAAAGAACGATCTTTTTGACCCCAGTCTTCTACCGACTACGGTCCTTCCGACCTCCCTCGCAATCTTTCTGACCCGTCTCCTACCGAATATGATCCTTCCGACCTCCGTCGCCTACTACGGCCTTTCCGGCCTCTATCTTATCGACTATGGTTCTGTCGACCAAACAAACATATGCATGTTGATTATTGTAACTCCCACCATGTAATGCGCTCTATATAATGTACATTTGTAACAGCAAGTCAAGGCCCTCTTCCAAGGAAAGGCCTCATTTGTAATCAAATGCAAATACTAGTGGATTCATTCAAACTAGGTCAAGCCCCAGTTTTCCCCTTTTAAGGGGTTTCCACATAAAAACTTTGGTGTCTCTTATGAACGCTACACCCTCTCTCTTATATGCTTGTGTACTGAATTTTCGTACAACGTTAAGATATTACACTACATATTTCTCTACCGCCACGAATATTATAGAACGCGGCAAATGTATATGAGTATATTCTGTAATGTTAAGCTGCTTATAAATGTATGATATATTTAATATAATGTCCATAGTATATTAATACATCATGCATCAAAAAAGTCCTAATTTAACTTATATTTAATTTTATTATTTAAGATTACGTCTTTTAAAATAAGTAATTAATTTATGATATACATATATAAATTAATTCATGATATTAAGTAATTAATTTATGATGATGTAGTTTCTAATTTTGGCATAAACACTTTTAAATAAAAATGATGAATTATATAAAATATACTTAAATTTAATTTATTATTTCATGCCAATAATAATATGCATTATTTTACATGTGGAATTAAATATATTATGAATAAAAATTGTTAAAACAATTGAAATATATGTATATAATAAAATTATGGTTAAATAAATGATCCATGGTTGATTAGATCCAAATATTATCTATATGGGAGAGGAAACTAATATGTTTATTTAAGAAATTGAAAGAGAAAATTCAAAAAATTCTCTATATGGTGTTAAGGGGAATGAATTATTATAAATACAAGTTTGGGTAATGTGCATCAATGATATAAGATGAATATAATGCTTATGGGTAGTATGATGGTGGTCTTAGTCATAATGAAGAAGACTGTCTTTGACTCTTTGTAACTATAGTTATAATAATTAAATTGTATTATATGAAAGATAATCAATTTATTATTACTAAATTATATGAATATTACAATATAGTTAAAAATATTAGTGCATTAAAATTACACTTCAACGAGCGGCATCAGCAATCTATATTCTTGGTGTCATTCTGAATTATTAGACACATCAAAATAAACTAACATAACAAACATATTACTTAACATCAAGGATGACTTATGAAAATATAACTCATTATCCCATCCTAAGGAGTCAAGGAATAACAAATTCAAAATAGCACGGCTTTGATACCACTCTGTCACACCCCGGGTCCGGAAGGCGGTGCACCTCGGCAACATGGGACACATTAAGGGATAAAAAAATATGTTTCGTGTTCACTAAGAGAACATGCATACACAAACAATACAACCATGCATCAGAGCAAACAGATGAAGTGAAATAAAACCAATTCATTAATAGAACTTAAATTAACCAATACATCGAAATGACGTAGTTCTGATACAAGCCAACATGAAAATAAATATAGCAAAAACAGGAAAGAAAACTACCAAACCCACATAAAATATAAATATAATAAACTACTACAAAATAATAAATACCAAATAACAATTTATTGTTGATAACTCTGCTCCTGATGTGGCGGTACACCAAACACGCCTGCAGAACCTGTTGAAAAATACAACATGCGAGTTTGATAAATCAAACTCAACAAGTAACTACTATCTATCAAAGCATAAACGACAAAGGAGTGGGGCATGCAACATGGACAACCAAAGGGTAAAAGTAACAACCTAAAGAGAAGAGTAGTAATTTATAATCCCAATTCAAAATAGAAAATATCCATGACATATGTCGTATTTCCAACAACATAAATCTAATATACTAGTGACATTAATGTATGCGATAGTTACTATCAATGCAATTATTTTAAATGTACAAAATGAAATCAAATAGGTATCGTTATACCTCAAAATGACCTACAATCATTTATTAATTCCAATTCATATTTGCTTGTAATCTCTTACACTCAAATATATATGTATTGTTGATTTATCATATACCCATCACCAGAAAGGTAAACACCAAGCCAAGAAAATTCAAAGATTTCTTATAGAGTTGTCACTCTGGGGCCCGTAGACCCCATCTACACAAAATCCAATAAGATTATATTGACATACACATAATCATATAGTGTAAGTGCTGTTACAAATAATCAACATGTGTCATGTAATTTAACATAACAATTACCGTATATAAAATCAACATAATTTATAGCAGGATTATTATGTATTGCAATGAATAAAATTGATATGATTTGCCAAGAAGATATTTATTGCATTCAACTAACAGCATGCATGAAGATACAAAATTATATACATGAAGTTATACATCAATAAATCACAAAATATTCATTTTTTTAATGAAACTTGCTAATTTATTATGATCAACAATGAAGATTTACTACATGATGATTTCAATGTGAGCTATAAATAAGATCCCTTACATGCACAATACTAATAAATATTGGAATTAGAACTAACAACTTAAATAATTATAAAAGAAATATAATACAAATATCATGAATTACGCCCTTAACAAAGAAGGGTACACTTACACCAAAGTAAACAACAATTACTTACATTTTAGGCGAGCAATACAAAACTCCAAGCCTATTTGATATTGAATTGACAAGGCGAAGACAATGACTCCAAAAGTCCTATAAGAAGGATCCTAATTTAATAATTAAGATAAAACTAAAAGGAGCACATGCTTGAAACATAAAGCTCATACAAATTGAGCTTAAATTGAATATCATTAGTAAGCCTAAATGATTCAGACCAAGAATGATTAATTTAAGAGAATCCAAAATAACTTAAATTCTATAATTTATTAATTAAATTCTAATCTAGAATGAGAGTCTACAATCATGAATAAGGGACACCTAAAAATATACGAAACTAGGAATTATATTCAATTAAAATCTAAAGCCACCAATAAAATTTATAAACCCAAACAATTGCAAGTAAAAAAAAAAACTTACTTTTGATGAATGATCTCGGCCAACAGAAAAAGATGGAAGAAGACACAACCTTGATCTAAGAGAAAGAAGGAAAACTCCACCTTGCTCAAAGAGGTATACAATGGATTAGACTTATAACAAATCTAAATAAATTATTATTTAAAGATTATTTGTCAAATTCTACCTTATAGATTTTTAAGAGATTACATTACTATTTCTTAGTCAAATATTTATAAAATTATTCCAATATCAATAATTTCAAAATATATTTTAATAGAAATATAAGTACAACATATTAATTAAACATATAAATTTGTAAATATACTCAAAGTAAACAAACACTCGAGAGTATTTTGGTGGTTCCTGAACTGACTGCAAATGTGAATATTATAGCTTCTCATTATCTTTTTTTTTTAGGGGAAACCCACGGTGGGGCCTACGCGTTAATATAATGGAGAAATTACAAGGTCCTTAAAGGGACCTCGAGCTTGACTAATGCTCATAAGAGCTACAATCCAAAATATATATATATAAGCTCAAGGTCCCTACTAATCAAAAATACAATGAAACCTAGGGAGAATCTACGGTGCTCAAGAATGAACAACCAAAAAATGAGGAGCCATATCAAAACAGCAATCAGCATAAGCTCCTAGAACCAAAAACCACTGCAACACTGAAGAACACCTGCAAAAAAGAAGCAAAAGCAACCAAGAAAGAAAAAGAACAAGGGAGGGCTCATACCAGAAAAAAGAGAATCCCCCATAAAAAAGAAAGATTGATCTCTCTGCAAAAGAACAACAAAATGTTAGTAAAGTAAAAAACCCCAAGTAAATTCTCAATATAAACCACCTTATACCAATCAATCTTATCACCACCAGACGGAAAGAACCCCCCAAAAAGGAGAAGGTCCCCCCCATCGCAGATTACCACAAATGACGAAAACCTCACAAGAAGTCCCAGGAGCAGGAACCTCAGATAACACACCAGCTGAATAACAAGACAAAGAATTCAAACTCCAGCTCGGGCCATAAAAACCTTATAATCCACCACGAAAATGAAACAACAATCACAATCCACCTCCACCCAAGACCCCCAAAACACAGATCCCACACAACAACACGGTAGGAACAACCAACCAAGCTGCCAAAACCCAGCCAGAAAAATAAAACAAACACCAACATCCAATCCAGGATAGAGTCCTGAGGAAACGGGACGTGAAAAGACACAACCAGCAACCACAGGCTACAGACAATGCTCAAACCAAATAACAGGATCCACAAACCTAAATGCATAAACAAACTTAAACTCCCCAACCAGACCACAAAACAAGGACCACGAACCCAAAGAAACACACCAACCCAATGCAACAAAACAGAGCAGAAGACGACAGACTGAACCCAAAACCAGAAAAAACACCAGCTAAGAACTAACATAAGGAAAAGAAATTTTATCCATATTAATAAGGCCTCTAAGAGGCAGAGGCAACGAAGCTTAGAGAAAATCATTAAAACCATAGTAACCAGTACCAAGCCGAGCAAGGCCTATAACACAGGCATTAACATCTTTAGGCACATAAGAAATGCCATTGTGAACATTAGTAGTTAATAACCTGATAACACGATTAATGTAAAACACTTCAGGAGCACAAGGGGCATCCCCAGCACCAATTAAACATTGAACATATTGAAGACAGTCTACCTCAATAGTAATGCTGGAGATACCCAAAGAAAGACAGCAATTTAACCCGTAAACAATAGAGTTCAAAATGACCAAACGAAGATTACCAAAAGAATGCCCCACAAAAGCAGTGATGAAATTACCATACCCATCTCTAATAATGCCACCACAACCTAAAACACTGTTAACCGCCTCAGTACCAATATTCAATTTAAAAGCCCCAATTCTCGGTTTAACCCAAACCACCACCCGAGGCAAAAGAGAGAACTACTACACGTTAATTCCAAGGGAGGAAGCAACATGATGACATTGATAAAAACCTTTCCAAGCAATTAAATTAACAGAAAACAGACTACACAACTTGTCTTTCACCTTATAAAAAACCCTCGCAGCTTCCATTTTAATACCATTAAAAATAACATTGTTCCTCTCAAACCAGAGATACCAAAAAATTAAGGAAAAGGTAACATTCCTAACATGGCCTTTATAATTCACCACCCAAACTTTAATCAGCTCATAAATAGATAATGTTCCCTTAAAATTGTCAAGCTTAAAAAGATCATCAAAGAAGCACCAAGTTTTAACCGCAATAGGCCCAGACACAAACACATGATGCAAATTCTCGGTATGGAAACAACATTGATACTTAGAGGTAATGAGAAAACTGCGTTTAACCATAATATCATCCGTAGGAATGAATTTATTTAAAATTCTCCAAACAAAAGTAGAAATAGTCGCTGGGATATTCTTATGCCAAATCATGGAATAAATAGGACTAATCAAATTTTTAAATCTAAAATTATGCCAAGCATCTTTCAATCTAAACAAGCCATCATTGCCCGACTTAAATAAAATAACATCATTAGAAGCAGTGGAGAGGATCACCTGAATAATAGCATTAGGAACAACCTCAGCCAGCTTATTAACATCCCAACCATTATTAGAGATAAAGTAGATCACCTTAACATTCTCAATTGAGGACGAATTAATAAGAGAATCAATAAAAAAAATATTAAGCCAATTATCCTGCCAGAAAGATGAAAGTTCCATAAGGCAATCATAGAGAAATAAGGAATATTTGCTATCATCAAAATCATAAACCATAGATCCGTAACAAAAGAAACACTACCACAACCAAGGCCCCAAGCAATGAGAGGCTCCACCTCCCATTTAACCTTACACATTCTTTGCCAAACTTTGGAATCACCTTTATTAACATAGCAAGTAGAAGAATGCTTCCACCCACAGTACTTAGAATTCATAAACTTAGCCCATAAAGAAAGATTAGAACGAAAATTAAACCAAAGTTTTTAAGAGAAAGCATGAGCCAAATCATGCATAGATTTACAACCAAGACCTCCCTCATTCAAAGTATCAGAGCACTTATCCCACGAAGCCCACGTAATTTTGGAGTTATTAGCAGCACCTTTCCAAAAAAACTTGTCAAGATAATATCAATCTGATTGCAAAACCATTTAGTGGGGAGCAAAGTTTGAAATGAATACACATGAAGGGAACACAAAACACTTTTAATAAGAGTAAGCCTATCCCCATAACTCAGAAAATTAGATTCCCAAGACATAAGTTTATGCTGAATAGAAGCAATTAAATCATTAAATAAAAAAGACTTTTTCCTACCCTTAAATAAAGGAATACACAGGTACTTGATAGGTAACTTCCCACGCACAAAACCAGTCAGATTTTTAATGATAGAAATGCGGTTCCTCTTCATACTCTTAGGAACAATAAAACAGCTCTTTTTATTATTTAAATCTAAACCACTAATATTGTAGAAATCTTGAAAAAATTGCATAATTCTAACAATATTAGGCCTACAAGCATTCATAAATATGATAAAATCATCAGCAAAGCATATGTGAGAAATAGGGAAACCCCCCTTAGTTTTGAAATACATATTAGGATGACGATCAAACATACTAGCAATACTCCTAGAAAGGTAATCAACAGCAATAATAAAAAGCGGCGGGGACATAGGGTCACTTTGTCTTAACCCATGAGAAGATTTAAAAAAACCCCGGCTTTTACCATTAATAATCATAGAAAAATAAGACCCCTCAATACAATTCTTAACATGATTGATAAAATCTAAATGAAAACCAAAAGAATGAAGGATGTTATAAATAAATTGACAACTAATATTATCATAAGCCTTGAAAATGTCCAGCTTAAGGATAGAGTTACCACCCCTCACCTTAATGTTCAAATCATGGCAAAACTCTTGAGCAAGCAAAATATTATCATAAAAGGTGCGGCCTTTAACAAAACTCATTTGAAATTGAGAGATGATGTTGGGAAGAACAGTAGACATCCTAGCCATAAAAATTTTAGAAAGCAATTTATTGAAAAAAGTGCATAGACTAATGAGTCTAAAATCATCCTAACAAGAAGTATTACATTTCTTAGGAATAAGAACAATAGAAGTAGAAGTAAAATACTTAGGCATCTGATTACCCTCAAAGAAATCTAGCACAGCAGCATAGAGGTCATCCTTAATAATATCCCAAGCTTTTTGAAAAAAATTAGTAGTAAATCCATCCGGGTCAGCCACAGAATTGCAGTTCATATCAAAAACAATAGTTTTAAATTCCTCAAAAGGAGGGCTAGAAAGCATCACATTCTCCACATTCGAAATAAGTTTAGGAATAATAGCCGGGTTAATCAAATTAGAAGGAGAACAATTATTATTAAGCCTATTAGAAAAATGTTGAACAGCCAACATAGAAATTTCCTCACCATTATCAGTGAATGACCCATCATCACGAGCAATTTTAAGGATAAAATTAGAAGAACGTTTACGATTCACCAAAGCATGAAAGAATTTAGTGTTATTATCACCTTGCACCAAAAACTTAGAGTCAACCTTATGTTTCCAAAAAGTCTCTTCTTGAGCCTGAAGATTAGAAAGGTTAGCTTTAGCCTCTCGAAGAGAGGCAAAATTAGTATCGGTAGGATAATTAAAGCAAAAACTTTCTCTACCATTAACCAATTCTTCAGCATACAAAAAATTAGAGAAAATATTTTTGAAAACATGCCGGTTCCACCAATTTAAAACCTGTTTAAGCCTCTTCAATTTGAACCAAAGCCTAACCATACCCCCAATAGAATTATCAGGGTGAAGACAAGCATTCCAATTTTCTTGAACAATACCCAAAAAAGACTCATGTTGAAGCCACATATTTTGAAATCTAAATTGAGGAAAAACATTCATCTGATTATCATTGAAAGAAAGAAGTAATGGAGAATGACCCGAGAGAGTGCGACTAGGGTGCTCAACGGAAATATCATTAAAAGAATTAAGCCAATTATCATTAAAAAGAATACAGTCCAATCTTTGCCAAAGCCGACCTCTATTCTAGGTAAATTGATTACCAGAGTAACCAATGTCAATGAGATTACAATTAATAATCATATTATTAAAATATTACATGGAATAAGAGCTAGGGGAAGAGCCCCCAGAACGCTCAGAGGGAGAGGATATGGCATTAAAATCACCCCCAACCAACCAAGGGCCATGAGACAAAGTACATAAATCAGCTAATTGATCCCACAAAACTTTCCTGATGCCACGAGAAGATGCCGCATAAACAAAAGATGCATAGCACTTAATATTTAAAACATCAATATGACAGTGCAAAACTTGGGTAAAATTACCAATAACGTCAATCTGAATCAAATCTTTCCAGAAAAAACCCAAATCTTATTAGCATAATTCATATGCTTAAAACCAAGAAATTTAGTAGTACTAGTTAACTTGGAAACATTAACAAGAGATTCAAGCAAAACCAGAATAGAAATACCATGAATACGACAAAGATTCTTAACCCAAAGTTTAGAAGAAGCACCCCTAATGCCCCTCACATTCCAAATAATTGACTTAATCATAAAAAATAGGTTAACAGTTATTTTTATATCTGGTACTAACACCAAATTTTAAAACAAGATTAGAATTTTTTCCTGATTAAGACATAGAATTTTTTCCCTTTTTCCCACGTTTACTATGCCCTTTAACATAGCTAGTATCCAAATCATCTTTAGCAAAACAATAAGCAGTGCATTTGAGATCATCATTATCAGAAAAGTGATCAAAATTGGGCAAAGAGTTAGAAGGAGACTTACAATCCGGCAGAGAATCATTATCAATACCACATATTTGAAACTCACCCTCTTCTAAAGAGTCCTCACCCTCCATCTCTGAAATATGTAACCCAAGATGGGTATTTTCTAAAACAACCAAATTCTTTTGACTGGACTCACCACCAACAAAAGGAATAATCTGAAGAGACGGATGAGGCAGTTCCTTCTTACCAATATCGCATAAATCAACACCAACATTAGTAGTAACTTGATTAAGAGTAGAGTCATCCGATTTAAGAGTAATTAAAGAAGAAGAATCATTAAACATTTGCTTATCCAAGGATATATGCACAGCTTCACGAGGTTTAGGATGAACAATCTCCAGCGAATCCTGAACCTTCTCAGGAATAATTAAAACAGGGTTCGGATCAATCATAGAATATAAAGGATCATTAGTAACAATACTAGGGAAATCTTTAGAAACAGAGTTATTTTTAACAGTCTCCACAACTTTCCGGTTATCATTTCCAGTAATAATCTCAGGATGCAGATTCACAATATCGGAAGGAGCTTCTGTGACGCCCCAGGCATCCATAGTGAAAGGATTCGTCGACAGTCTCGATCAATCTCCATTCCTGCTCTTTCTCTCTCCTACCTTCTCTTTCTCTCTCTTCAAATGATCCAAAATATCTCAAATCCGATATTTATTAACACTGATCGTCCCGGACGATCCAAAATTCGTCCTGGTACGATGTGCTCTCTGGACAAATTTCGTACAGACGAAATTAAAATTCGTCCCGGGCGACTTGCTCTCTGGACAGATTTCGTACAGACGGATCGTCCCGATGCTCCAGGTTCGTACAGACGAAAATGATAGATTTCTTCACAAATTTCTTCAGTTCGTCCCGTACTAAATCCAGTTCGTACAGACGAACTGCACTAAAAAAATCAGCTTTTAAGGGTTTTACAATCTACCCACCTTAAGAAAAATGTCGTCCTCGACATTTCACTTAAGGGATCGAATGCAAAATCGATACAAAGCAAATCCGTCCAATCAAAACTCAAATCAAAATCAATTCGAATCAAAATCAAAATCAAAATCAAAATCAAAACTCGTCAGAATCCATACAGTCATTCAATGCATTCAATCACATGTCATTCAATATGTATGCAAAACGATACACTTGAAACAATCCATTCTATCAAACTATCAATCAAATCCTTTCACTACACTTGCTCTGATACCAATTGTGACGCCCCAGGCATCCATAGTGAAAGGATTCGTCTGACATTCTGATCGAACTCCATTCCAGTTGCCTTGCTCGGACCTGAAAATATCAACCACATATAATGAGCTTTACAAAGCCCAGCAGGTCACCAAAGCCTACTATTGAAATCAAAGCACGGCGATGCTATCAATATGCATGTCAGTCAATCAAATCCATATCAGTCAATATTCAATGAGTCTATGCAATACGAAAATCCATAGTCAATGAAAGATGCCCTAGGTTCCAATTCGCCTAAAATGTGTGAGAAACGGTAATGATGCGGGAGGAAATCTGTCGAATATGGGAAGAAACCACGGTTTGGAAGATATGGTGGGCAAGGTCGATTCGGTCGAAGGAGGAGTTGGGGGTGGCTTGCTGGGTCGCTTTGAAGAAGGAAACCATATAGCTTCTAATTCTGTTCGGTTATAACATTCATAATGGTCTATAATAAGACAAACATCATTTATAAATTAGACTATAATATCTAAATAAACTATTATTTGTCAAATTCTACCTTATAGATTTTTAAGGGATTACATTACTATTTCTTAGTCAAATATTTATAAAATTATTCTAATATTAAAATATATTTAAATATATTAATAGAAATATTAAGTACATATGTTAAACATATAAATTTGTAAATATACTCAGAGTAAACAAACACTCGAGAGTATTTTGGTTGGTTCCTGAATTGACTGCAAATGTGAAATATTATAGCTTCTCATTATCTTTATATTATCTACTATAAGAAACTTGATTCATCTCCTCACTTCTCTCCTCTCTTCTCTATTTCCCTTCTGCGTCTCTGTAATTTTCTTGTGATATGAGGATTATTTCAATAATTGGTTTCTTCTCCTCTTTATAATGGCCATTTTGGTGGTAAGGCAAGAAAGATAAAGTATGGAGCATATAGCATGATAGTCCCCATCTTACAAAATTAAGTACTCGATTGAGTTGAATAGACTATGATTAGATTGTCATCAATGTAAAAAAAATCACATGACTAATCTATGACCATCCGAACTTGTTTTCTCACTTGACCCACTTCAACTACATCGAGTGACATCACTGACGCTCTTATCATGATACAAGAAAAAATTCACAGTAGTTAAGTAAATGCATATATCAAGGACATTACAACAGGGTGTCCGGATCCACATCTTACTATAAGGTACTATTACAACCTGTGATATTTTATTTCAAACCTTGTGTTGAATACCCAATTTGATCATTAATTCAAATCTTCTATTGATCTAGGTTCCGAAGCAATAGTTTGAACCAAGTTCAAAACTAATCTTCAAACGCTAAGGTTTTCAAATAGAAGTTCCAACTCAGTGTTAAAATATGGTTCAAACTTAGCTTGTAAAATAATGTGGGTCCTATCAAATGCGCGAACAAAGTTCAAACACCATGCTATGGGTTCACACTGAATTTTGAAGCTAGTTGAAATTTGCTAAAGAACCCAATGTGGTTGACGTTTTTCCAGACTGCTGTGAAGTTATTTGTTTGAACATAAGGTTCAAATCTAGCATTCAAATACTATTTTAAACCTAATATCCAAGCACACCTTCCTTTAGGTTGCAAAATAAGACGTGATATCTTGACTAATCCATAATGCGTGTCCATATGTGTTGCCACTAAACTCCACACAGTACACGAAATATCAGTGAACAAAAAGAGAATCCGCTCCCCATATTCAATGCACATCACCTTATCATTTTACACCAAATCAGACCTTAGCTTATATAATCCATCTTTCAAAAATTGCAGACGATCAACTAAAAAAATGACACACCTATCCGCTGCCACAAAATTAACTCTCTATATACTAACTATATATTATATATTATAATAATTTATTTAATATTTTTATAATATTACAGTTTCATCTAAACCACAATATCAAAGGTCTCAAATGGTGGGTCTGACCAAAACCCTAATTTGGTAGAAGAAAGTTTCCTTTTTTCCCCCAATTTCTCTCCTTAGCATATATTCTCAATAGAAGCTTCGGAGATTTCAAAATTTTCTAGATGTTTCTCACTCTTAAAAAGTCAAAATAAAGAAAAATCTGCATTTTCCCTTCCTGTCTACCAAGCCAGATCCCTATTTCAACCCTGCGTACTTCAAATCCTAACCCTTAAATCCCCAAATTCCCCATCATCGCGAACGCAATCAAACTTCAACAATGAAGAAGACGTCGTCACTTTCGGAACTCGGCCTCGCGGCCGATGCCTCCGGCTTGATTTCCGACACTTTCCATCCGCCGCACCGCCTTCCCCCTCTTCCGACGCACTAAGGTGTCAGTGATCGGCGCCGGCAACGTTGGACAGATGGCGATGCGCGCAGTACGATCTCTCCACACGCAAGACCTGCCTCGTGATCTCCTCCTGTTGACGCGAAGGCTGATAAGCTCCGTCGAGAGCTGAGACTCGCTCTCCTCGTCAGCGCCGCCGCTTTCCTCCCCGTACCCACATTAAAGCATCTACGGACTAGCCATCACTGCGCGTTCCGATCTCTGCATCGTGACCGCCGGCGCCCGCCAGATCGTCGGCGAGTCTCGCCTCGATCTGGTTCAGCGTAACTTAACGCTATTCCGGGAGATCATTCCGCCGCTGGCACAGTACTCGCCGGACTGCATCATCCTCGTCGTCTCAAATCCGGTAGATGTGCTCACCTACATTGCTTGGAAGCTCTCTGGTTTCCCATCCAATAGGGTTATTGGCTCCGGGACTAATCTCGATTCATCGCGTTTCCGATTCCTCCTTGCTGAGCATTTGGAGGTCAATGCTCAGGATGTCCAGGTCAAATTAATTTTTTTTACTGAATTTTATTTTTTTCTGATATTTTAAAAAAATAAATTTTTTAAATTTTAAGTATTTTTGCGTAATAATTCGAACTATCTATAAAGCTCTTTATTTTTATATCATTTAACAAATATTAGTCAGTATATTCCTCAAATAATTTCAAATGTACTATTATGTGTTATGTACAGTTAATTCTTTTCATAATGTTATCATTTTAACATATTAAAATAAGTTTAATAGCTTATAATTTTGGGTGAGGGTTCTTAGTCTAAACAGAATTTTCATCATCTCATGAGTCAAAAGTTGCTGTCTAATTTTTGACCAGTCATTAATGTAGTATAATTTTATTTATTTATTATTATTAATTTTTTAAATAACTCTAATATTTTTAAATTTAATATTTTTCCTTTTTTTAAAGTACACATCTGTATAATTATTTATACATGCAATATTTTTTGATGAAAAAAAATTATTGACTTAGCCATATTTTAATTCATATATCTTTTGTTATGAGTCTCAATTTACTTTGAATGTGTTAATCTAAATTTATTTAATTTTTTATATATTATATTTATCTTAAAAATAAATTATGCTTCAATGTATTTAGAGAGTTATCGTAATTATATATTCATAAACTTTTTTTCAACATAACCTTATTTGGCTACTGATTTATTTCTTTCAAATTTAATGTTTTAATTTATCATGTAAGATGTAGTTCTATATTTAAC